>NC_054388.1:35155633-35358133 GCF_017654675.1 Xenopus laevis
TATTCAGAAGGCTCGGGACCTGTGGTTTTCTAGATAACAGATCTTTCTGTAATTTGGATCATCATACATAAAGTCTACTAGAAAATGTTACTGGCTCTGCCAAAGTTGCCCCAATTGCGCCCCGCATTTGTTAAGATCGGCCCTACATCCCATCAAATACCAACAGCCCTAAATATAGACATGAGAGTGCACTGAGGGAAACTGGGGGCCAGTGACTCTGAGAATCAAAATGCAAAAATGCAGTGGCTGCAAGTCTAATCCCAGTCTCTAGCCATGTGATCACAGCTGCATATAAACTGGAAACCTGCAAACTTCCAAGGATACTATGTCTAGCTATGACTATTAAAGCCATTCCCTGGTTGCTATGAGGTGAGAGCCTTAGCAACATAAAGCCTATTAAAAGTAAAACATACGGAGCTGTCAAATAAAAAATCTAATTCCTAATAGAATACTTCTGACTAACTTGGTGATGATACTTGTCCAGCCATTGCCAAACTACAAGTCCCAGCATTCCCTGTGACAAGCAGTAGCTGAGTTGTAGTTTAGTTAACAGCTGGTGGGTCACCAGACAGAGGAGATCTAAGCAGGACAACCATCAGTGGAGATTGGGGAGTCTAGTCAGGGGCCCCATGAGTTTTGATGATGGCCCTGCTTCTAAAGCTGCTTAGGTTTGGGGTTGATTCTGTTTCATTAAGCACAAGTTTGACTGGTCACATGTCACATATGTACCTGAGCAAGTGATTGGCTGCCAGTGACTGGGGTGCCATGACTTAGCTCAGTATGACATCACTCCCAGGGAAGCTCTGATTGGATGAAAGTTGCCAGGGAAGTTAACTTGAAGGCTCAGGTATGGATGGCAGTTATTTCCGTTCAGGATTCAGAGGTAAGTGGACCTACTACAGAATCTGGGGGGGGAGATGACATATTACAAATGGGGAATTAGGGATGGTTTGCCCCACATGATTTATGGAAGCTTAGGGAAGTGAGGACAAACCACCCAAAACTACCCCTGGTACCCAAAACTCTCAAAATTGACCCCCATTGCCTGCTATTGTATGTATGCCTGCCTGTGTATGGCCAACATAAGAATCCCAATCACAACAATTCATTGCTATGTCAATCACCCACACCCAAAAAGGGTTTTTAGCTATTACTCTGTAAAGTCCCCCCTACATGTGCATTTGGTAACCAGGACCACCCACACTTGGGTGGCAGGGGTGTCCAGGGTCCTTGATTGCACCAACCTTTTGTATCTCTCCTAATCAGCTTCATTCTATTAAATCTGATACTGATTTGTGTGTTATTTATAGAGGGGCAAGCATATTCAGTAGTGCAGTACAATTGGGAAAAATAGTGAAAGGGAAAACCCAGTATATACAGATATATATGGCAGAGAGGGCTCAGCTCACAACTTCTCCTCTCTATTTTTCTCTCCCCATAAAGCGATTTGCGATATTTCGAGATTTATTAGAGTTTTTCATTGAATTGTCAGCGACTTGAAGAAGACCATTTTTTTAATTTTACATCAAAGGCAGAAGGATAACTACAACTTGCCCAACCCATTGAGGATCATCTGGAGGAAGGTAAGGATCCTGCATTTCCCTTCTGTAAAATGTTTTACAAAGTAGATGAGGCTGAAAAAAGACACACGTCCATCAAGCTCAACCTTTTTGTGTAACTGCTAGCAAAACCTCACTGACCCTAAAGCTAAACCTGTGCTTCTCTAGATACAGCTGAACTACAATTCCCAGCATCCCCTATGAGTTGTAACTCTAAGGCAATGTGTATTTCATGTTCCTTGTATATTTATTGCTACTTTTGAACTTTTATTAAGCCTCTCTTTAGTTATAAATGTCAACTGTGACTTGACGTCTAGGGTCCCACTCATCCTACCAACTGTCAAAAGCAACTGTTAAAAGCAACTGTCACTAGCATCAGCACTAGTGTGGATTATACAGTAGAACCCCCACTTTAAATGCTCTGATTTCAAGTTTTCCCTTATTTTACATTGTTATTTTGTGGTCCCACCTGTATTTTATGCCTAATACATTTTCCTGATTTTACATACTTTTTTTCTGGTCCCCTGAAAAATGTATAAAGGGGGTTCTACTGTATATTAGAAAGGGCTGCAATAGAAACAAAAGTAGCAAATGTCAGAAGAAACAAATGCCTAGCATTAGGAATTATTGTGTTATGGTGCAGGAGCACGAATCATAGCACAGCTGGTTATGGGAAGCAGGCACATTGGGTACATGCAGCGATCTCTACATTAATAGGACAAATGAATCTCAATGCATGATGGGATCTGTAGTCTTATCACAAGCCAGCCCAGATCCTGACATTATACAATACAATTCTAACTACCTTTTCTTGGCAGCATTATTTCCCCCTATAATATGTGTAAGGTATCACTCTTGGCTGTAGACATTGCCATGTTGCTCAATATAGTTTTAGATCCAGACATTATTCAATATTCCCAAACATTTGTGAGCCAGGGGCTTAGAGACCCCAGGGCAGGACTTAGCTTTCTACAATTCCATGGGTAAACCTGCAGCAAATAAGCACATACCTCAAATAACACTAACTGGCCATGTTACATAGTTACATAGTTAGTTACGTGTACATAGTTAAATCGGGTTGAAAAAAGACAAAGTCCATCAAGTTCAACCCCTCCAAATGAAAACCCAGCATCCATACACACACCCCTCCCTACTTTTAATTAACTTCTATATACCCATACTTATACTAACTATAGAGTTTAGTATCACAATAGCCTTTGATATTATGTCTGTCCAAAAAATCATCCAAGCCATTCTTAAAGGCATTAACTGAATCAGCATCACAACATCACCCGGCAGTGCATTCCACAACCTCACTGTCCTGACTGTGAAGAACCCCCTACGTTGCTTCAAATGAAAGTTCTTTTCTTCTAGTCTAAAGGGGTGGCCTCTGGTACGGTGATCCACTTTATGGGTAAAAAGGTCCCCTGCTATTTGTCTATAATGTCCTCTAATGTACTTGTAAAGTGTAATCATGTCCCCTCGCAAGTGCCTTTTTTCCAGAGAAAACAACCCCAACCTTGACAGTCTACCCTCATAATTTAAGTCTTCCGTCCCTCTAACCAATTTAGTTGCACTTAGTCTCTGCACTCTCTCCAGCTCATTTATATCCCTCTTAAGGGATATAAATGTATCTAATGTAGGTGGCATTATTACAATGTGTAATTATAAATGAGAATAAGGAAAAATTTAAAGAGGAAAAAGGAAGAGTTGAAATGTTTTGTTTGGCCACTCAAAGACTTTTGCAGCTGCTGTTTAGTTGCTATAGTTTAATTACCATAACAACCACACACCAGTTTGGAAATAAAATTAGTACATGAATAGATGGGCTGAAAAGAAATAATACTAGTACTGGTTTAAACCAATGGGGATAAGAAGTGTGAAAATGTCATAAAATGACTACTTTGCCCATATCAACTTCCCTTTCCCTACCTGCTCAGATGGGTAGCAGTGAGGTTACAGAGAGGTGCTTGTCTTGAGCTTGTAGTTTACCAGCAGCTACAAACAGTTGTATTCTTTATCTCCACTGAAGCAGCCACTTACACCAACCTTTTTTTTCTCATACAGGAGCCTCAAGATGGGTGCCGGACATTCTAACATCTTGCGTCGGCACCGGCATTCTGAGGTAAGGCAGATGGAAATATCAAGTTGTCGCTTCATGCCTGACGATTAGAGACCTTACCAACAGATAGAAAAGAAAATTCCTCAGATTATAAGAAATATTTCATAAACCCATTTGACAAACAGTTTTCTGATGTTCATGACAAATATCATGTTTCATAGTAAGTTAGGTTGAAAAAAGACACACATCCATCAAGTTCAACCTTTTGACTTTTTTTTGCCATTTGCCTCAGAGGGGGAAAAAATTCCTTCCTGACACCAAAATGGCGATTGGTCTAGTTCCTGGAACTATGGCTATCTTCCATAACCCTGTATTCATTCACTTGCTAAAAAGCCATCCAACTCCTTCTTAAAGAAGGAAAGTCTAAAATAAAATAAAGCTTTAATTAGTGGCCATAAAATGTAAATATTATTACCAGCAAGCATTTCTTCATTCCGTTTTTCATTCATTCTTGCGCTGTAATCGTTTTTCAAATAAGTGGCAAGCTGCACAGAAACAGATGTCTTTGCTCCAGTCCATAAATCCTTCTAATCAGGGCACACGCATGCGCAATCCGTCTAAGAGTAGCCCTGCGCAATCGCACTTTGATCTCCTGTCTTCCCGAGAAGAGATGACGTTTGGGTCACGTGATCTGCCCATTCGTCATCCCTAAACTCTCTCTCTCTCTATCTACCTGCATTTACTCCACCTTGATTGATGTTCCCCTTTGCCTGGTAACAAAGGGAAGCTTTGAAGCGAGCACAGGAACAGAGGACACGCAAATATACCCAGCGTTCGGGTCTGTAAAACATATTGTGGCACTTACAGGCTTATTCAATATGCACTATAGATGCGACACCAATGCTTATCACTGTGTAGCGACGTATGCGCGCTTGTTTGGTTACACCACAGGGTCACGGAAGAGGCGCATGCGCACTAGAGACAAAGCGCAGGGAGGCAATTCAAAAATGGCGGCGCCAAAGCTTACACTATAGAAAAATTTTGGAATGGAAGTGCACAAAACTGTAAAGTCATTGCAATTCTCAATGCGGCGTTTCAGGAGGGGGGATAATGACAAAGAGAAAGAGGGAGGTTATTTTTTTTAACTTTCCTTCTCCTTTAAAGCTATCTAATGTATCAGCCTGTACCACTGATTCAAGGAGAGAATTCAACTGTAAAAAAAAAAAACCTTCCAAACCATTAGGAGGAAACTCTTTTCTTCTAATTGGAATGGGTGACAAGCACTTAACCATTGTTTCTTAATTGTTTCCCATTCTCTATAGACTGTCGACATCAAACAGTCTCTTGATGCTTGTGAGCCCCAGGTAGGTGTCTCTCTTTCAGAAATGAAGGAGGAGTTGGTGGGAGTCATCCAGAAGGAGATGAAGATGGCAGCAGGGGCCGAAAATCTGTACCATGCCACCAAGGACAGAAAGACCAGAGCCCTGATGAAGGAGCTGAGGAAGAGCAGTGAGAAGAGGCTGAAAGCCCTTTACTCCTCTCTCCTCAAGCTCAATGAGGAGATAGTTCGGAGGGAAGCAGAGCATGTTCCAGGTGAGTCACAACAGGCTCTAGCCTCTTTTCTATTGGCATTATATGGGGTAACGTGTGTCATCCCATCCACTACCCCTTCATGGACATTAAACTAAGCCCCACAGAACTATAGATGAATTGTATGGCTTTTGCATGTACTTTTCAAACCACTGATTATTAATAGCATCTTACCAAATCAAGAAACATCCTTAAGCCTTAGGTTCAAGAAAGTTTTTATATTTGAAAATTCATTCACTATGTTTATTTACTGTCTCTTTAGATGCAGCAGTGGAGACTGCTAGTGACACTGGTGTAAACCTCCTAGCAGAAGAGGTCAGCGCAGAAGAGGTCAGCGCAGAAGAGGTTCAGGTCGTTTCAGAACCTGCCAGTGATTCTTTCCAAGTGAGTATTTTATACTGATGCCATTCATTTCTTGGCCAGAACATAAACATTGCTTTTATCATATCCATGTGATGCCACATTCATTCATTGCACAATTGTCCCTTGTTTGCAGCATCATCATGACGAATCCACTGAAGAACCAGTGCCAGAGGTAGACGAGGTACCTGAAGAGCCATCGGAGAGGTGAGGATATTGTGGAGTTTATTAGAGACCAGATTAAATCCCTACCCTATACTATCATCAAATAAAATCTTCACAATAACAGGATTATTCTTCTGATTAAAGTAAAGTATTAGATTGGCACAGAAGAGGACAGATGGTAATATGCACCTGCACTTTGGCTGGGAGATTACACAATACATAATTCAATAGCACAAAGCCACCTATGAATTATGGCTATGGGGTGCTGTGCTATTGAGGATTATGGAGAATGAATCGGCTAAGGGTAAATAGAAACGCAAAATAACAAACTTACTTTTCCTTATAGTGAGATATCTGTGGATGAAGAAAACATCAGCCCAACTCCACCTGATGCAGCAGAAGGATGTCCACTGGCAGTGACAAAGGACCCACAGTAAGATGCAACCTGCACATGATGATTATTATGACTATTAACATTTCATTTGAAATAAAAATGAGTTTCATGTTGGGTATTTCTTTTTCAGAGCTTTGCAGTTGACCAACTACAGACTGCAAGACTTCAACCAACGTGGTTTCCTAGGCGAGGGCGGATTTGCCAAGGTAATATTAAACTTAATCCATAATTAGGATGACTATTGGCACATGCAAGAACAGTGGCTAAACAGTTAGTTCTGTTACCTTGCAATGCTGGGGCAAGTATGGATCGATTCTTGCAGCTCTCTGAAAGGGGTATGGATGTTCTGCATGTATCTTCCTGCATTTCCTGAGATTCTCTCTTATTCCAGGTTCTCCTTGTTGAACACGCGGCAACCAAAAGATCCTATGCCCTGAAAATCTTGAAAAAGGAGAGCATCACCTCCTCAAGGGGCATTGAAAGGTCAGTTTATGGAAATGATCATTTTAGCATGGTTGGCTTTGTTACTTACCCATGTCCCTTGTTCTGACAATGAATGCTTTTAATATTCAGGATCTTGCTAGAGAAACGGGTTGCTTTCGCCGTTGCTGACCACCCTTTCGTTGTGGATATCCACGCCACGTTCCAGTCAGAATACCATCTATTCTTTCTGATGGAGTACGTTGCTGGCGGCTGCTTAAAGAGCTACCTGCAGAGGGAAGGTGCATTTGAACAACCAAGAGCTATGTAAGTACAAATTAACCTTTACCTAGAGTCATGCGGGTGCCATTCATACAGTAAGTAAGTAGTATACAGGGTCTGGCTCCTTGTTTATCTGACAAAGGCAAGAGGATGTAAGAAAACATCATTATTTGGAAATACATAACATATTTATTTAAGCGGAGCTGCATGCAGAACATACCATGATAGTAAGTGGGTCTCTTGACTTACAGCGAGCCAGTAATATTTAGACAGAGATACACTACACTAACAAATATATGACTATGTATTCAATAACCTAATTATGGGATTCTCTTTGCAGGTTCTATGCTGCTTGCACGCTGATGGCCATTTCATATTTACATGAAAATGACATCATACACCGGTAAGTATATTTATTATTTTCATGTACATGAAACATTTTGCAATATAAAATGTAAGGGAGCATTACTGCTAAACATATCAGACAAAAGAATGGAAGCCAATATTAATATCCCCTGTAGAGCATGACCACAAGAGCAAGAGAACTTCAGCCTTGTGCTTTTAAAAGGCCATGGATCTACTTAGTGACTTATAATATCCTTATATTTTACATAATTAATTGTATTATTCACGTTACATCACTAATTATTTCCCCTTTTGTCACAGTGTCCCAGATATGTTGTACTTTGATAACTTTTGCTGTTGTTTTACCACAGAGATCTCAAGCCGGAAAACCTACTTTTAGACAGCAGTGGATACGTTAAACTGGCTGATTTTGGGCTGAGCAAAGACGGTAAGGATTCTCATAAACTAACAAATCAAAAGGTTCAGTTTCACATAATGTTATTGAGGTTCATGAAGTGACTGACATTTGTAGTTTCATATTATGAGAAAGTGAGAGTGAACTTTTCCTACTAAGTTATGCTTTAGCAGAGCAGATTAAAGGAGGAAAGAAAAGGTGAAATCACTGGAGGGTGCCAACTGTTAGGCATATCCCCCATTGATTAGTATCACTTAATGTTCAGTTTGTTTGCTGAGCATGCAGGTCAGGATGAAAAGAAAGCTGAACAGTTACTGTATGTGTCTAATGTGGCCCAGCAACTAGTGGCCAACTGGCTAAAAGGTTAGAGAGAGACGCAACATAGTGATTTGTGTTCTGGCTGTTACCTTAGACATCGGTTTACTCCAGCTATTATGGATTACATTTTTTTGGCTGACTATATTGAAAACTTTTTTTTCACAGACAATATTTTACCCAGTTTCATTATCAAACTAAACATTATTAAACTGAGTCGATACAGATAAATAAGCCCCAAATGATCATCCGTTTACTTACAATAACTGTTTTTTTTCAGGAATTGGCTATGAAGGGCGAACAAGTAGCCTGAAAGGATCTTTTGGCTACATGGCACCAGAAGTCCTCGCCAGGGAGCCATACTCAAGATCTGTCGACTGGTGGTCTCTGGGCATTGTAATATACGAAATGCTAGTTGGGGAGGTAAGTAGAAACCTTAATAACTGGACTGAATAGGCAACTGTTTATTAACTTAATAACATCAAGAATCAGCTATATTAGTTACATATGGCCACAGAGCAATAAGTTGTTTGTGTGGCAGCATTTTTGCATTGATTGCATTTGTAGGGAATATAAATGGTATGCTAAGATATGCCCACTACAATCTATCCTTACAAACCCCTTTAATGTATGTAGCAACAGGTTTTGAAGCCTTCTTAGCCACTTACAACTGATTAGTTCTATAAACTATTATAACAGAGAACTTTCTTATGTTCCACATTGTAGAAACCAATGCTGAGACCATCTACTGGTTTAGTCGTCCCGAAGTTCCTGGCAGCGGATGCCGTCAACTTAATATCAGGGGTAAGTTACTCAGTAAGTTAAGGGCGCAAGCTGTGGTCTAACCAGTAATTCATGAACAGGTAGCACTATCCTTGCATCCCTTAAATCATTTCCTTTCAATTTGTGCAGTCTAACTGTGTATTAGCCTTTATAGCCATTAACTGTCACACAGCGCTGCAAACAGAGATTATCTGCTAATGTTTCTAAGGTCATTCTCTTTCTTTGTAGCTCTTACAGCGGGACCCACTGAAGCGGCTGGGCTCAAGTGAAGAAGATGCATGTGATGTTATGCATCATTATTTCTTTCGAGTAAGTTCATCTTTCAGTCAACTTTTGGTAGCTACAGAAATGAACTAAGGGTAAGGCCACACGTGGAGATTCGGCACTGAGGCAACTTTGGGCGACTATTGAAAACGCAATCGCCGCGTGTGCATTAGCGCAGGCGACTTTTCATTGTAGCCTATAGGGAAACCCGCTGAGGCAGTTCGGGGAGATAGTTGCTCAAAAGACGAGGGAATTAGTAGCCAGGAGAAAAAATCTCGCGGAATCTCCTCATGTGGACTAGCCCTAAAGGTACAGATGAACTCCCAATGTTTATATGCTAATCAAACATATTTTAAATAAAATAAAAGTTTAAGTATGCTAAGTAACAATTAATAATAAATGTTTTTATATTGTCTATTAACCAGAGCATTGACTGGATGGCTTTGCTAGAGAGAAGAATGCAGCCCCCGTTCATACCTGAGGATGTTAGACTTTCCGAGGATAAAGATCAACATCTAGTTCTAACTCCTCCCTCCGAGGGTTCCTTGGCCATGGAAAAGGAGATTGCGGAAGCCTTTAGGGACTTCGATTATACCGCAATTTAGAGCTCCAGGATCAACCTGCAATGCCAAAATCACCAGCGTGAGATCTTGATTTATATTTCCCTTCCTTCCTCTGCAGTAGGACCGGCGGTGCCCCCCACTTGCACCACAGCTCAACCAGCAGTGCCCTTCCTCCTTCCACCTCCACCAGTGGTGCCCCTCCTCCTTCCACCACAGCTCCACCAGAGTTGAACCTCCTTTTACCATCATAGCTCCCCCAGCGGTGCTCCCCTACTTCAAACTAAAATATGGTATCATAAACAGGAGCGCACTTAAGCCACTCGGTAGACACAGCATTCCTTTTCACTCCATCCCTCAGTGTGCAGACGCCGGGGTCTGTGGGCTGCCTGGGGTTTAATGGAATGGAATAGAATGCAGCATTCACCAAGCAGCTTAATGATGCTCATGTGTATGCTACCATATTGCTTTCTATATCTTATCCTTCCTCCATAATACCACCAGCGGTGACCATCCCCTTTCAATAATAGTTAGACCAGAGTTGCCTTCCCTTTCCATATAAAATATGGTATCATGAACTGGAACACCATTAAGCCACTCGGTAGACACTACATTACTTTTCACTCCATCCCTCAGTGTGCAGACGCCGGGGTCTATGAGCGCCTGAGGTGAAATGGAATGGAATAGAATGCAGTATTCACCAAGCAGCTTAATGATGCTCATGTGTATGCTGCCATATTGCTTTGTATTTTTTTTCCTTCCACCCTAATACCACCACCGGTGACCTCCCCCCTTAAATCAGTTACACCAGCTTTGCCTACCCTTTCCATATAAAATATGGTTTCATAGACAGAAGTCCCCTTAAGCCACTCGGTAGACCCTGCATTCTTTTTCACTCCATCACTCAGACTGTAGAAGCCGGGTCTGCAGGCTGTGTGGTTTCCAAAGGAATGGAACAGAATGCAGAGTTCACCTAGCAGCCTAAAAGGTGCTCATGTGTATGTTGCCATATTCCTTTCTGTTTCCCTTACCCTATTTTCCTTAATTATATATGACGCGTTGATCCTGGGAGCAAATCCGATTGCCATTAAGGAGTCAGGAAGGAATTTTTTCCTCTCGTTTCTCAGAGGTTTTTTGCCTTCCTCAGGATCAAAAAGCGTAGTTTTTTCATTTTTATCAATAATTAATAAATTATTACATATTTAATTAACTTCCATGTCGCTGTGTGTATTTTTATTCCTGGTATTGGTCTGTCTATTTTACTAGAGAGGTGGAGGGAGTAAAAAAATGGCTTGCAATAAAGAAACACTGAAAGGTTCAGTACCTGTGAGTGACACCAGTTCTACTGCAGGTATGGCTGCTCCACCAAGCATCATCACACTGGGCCGGAGAGTTTGTTTATAATAAGTATTCTTTGCATTCTCCCACCATTCATCATCATGGTATGAAGGCTGAATGCTCAGTGCACCTGCTGGTACATCCACGCATCAAAAAGCTGGAGAAGAGAAGAAAAATAATTAATAAAATAAACTCAGGGTTTAGTAACACTTGAATGTATCACAGTAAGATTAAAACGTTATAAAAGCACAAGACAAAATTATGAATGTATTTAAGGCCCTAAGGATATCTAAATTGTGAAATGTTGCAGCCGTATTCAGAAAAGAATGGATCCCACTCTCCCTTTCATAGCTGGTCAGGTACCATCCCCATAGGGAATATAATGCACATGAGCAAACTCTTCAGACTTGAGCCCAAATCAGTGAAGGTTAACATGCACAACAAAATCTTCATAGTCAGATGTGAAGATGCCTGTGTGCCTGTGGGTATAAAGCCTAAATCTATCCCTGTAGGGTTACTATGTAGTTGTTTCTCCTATTAACACAAAATATTGGTAGGTGAGCAGTAATGCTCAGAATACATTTGCATTACGGAGGTATAGGGGAATCCTTCGGATTTGTGGCACACAGGTAATAAATGTATATGTGTCAAATCCATTCCCCTTTTAAAATACATGGGGGTTCATATTGTGGGGTTCACATCGACCAGGCAGAGAAACATTTCCTGATTTGTTCTTAGGATTTGTGTAATGCTTCAATGTCTGATAGGGGATGCTCAGGTTTTTGGCAGGCGTCTACTCTACCACCAGCCCCTTCTCCCATAACCTACCTTAATTGGCCGGCTCACCATGTCACATGCAGGGTTTAAAAGTTGTGGTTGGAAAGAATGGGTAGAGTTCAAAACAAATAGCTGTCATAGGAGACTTTGAAAACACGAAAGGTGTGCAGTATGTGTTTTACGTTCTTGTTCTTCTACTTGTTGGTATTGAGTCTGTGTTTGCACCTTGGCTGGCCTGTGCCAGAGGAGAGTGTAGTAGGCACTGGGTTTAAGGAAAGAGGCAAGCCCGTATCCTCAGCTCTCTTTACCCAAAGAAGGTCCTGAGCCAATTTTCCTTCACTTCAGTAGGCATACAGTACCTTGAATGAGCTCTAGCAGAGCTTGAGTGATACACTGTTTCTGTACCTTTAAGAGGTGGTTCCTGAGGTACACAGGGTATAGATAGCTACATTGACCAATCACCTGTAATAGCATGGAGAAGCGGGCTAGACCAGGTGAGCATAACCTGAACTATAAAGCGTGTAATCCAAATGGAAGAGTGCGCTGGGATGCGCGCCCCTGTGAAGTGACCTGGTAGCTGAAGCAGAAGTTCCCAGCTGGCCCCAAGTGAGGCAGCCCCAGGATGAAAGTGAAGAAGCACTACTTCAATGAGTGGCCTATGAAAATGTGCTTTTTGCAGCTGGCCCTGTATAAAGTGGTTATAGACTGCATTATTACATTGATCTACAACTATATAACATACACGTTTTGAAGCCTGGGCTAGTTAGTGAACATAAAAAGGACCCAGTGGTCTCTAATTTCCCTTTAATGTTTGGGAGGATGTTCATACAATATAATGTAGATTTTGGAAGCAGTCACAACAGCAGGATAACTGCAATTAAGCTTTTACTGTGCATCCACAGGACATGTTTCGGGCTTACAGGCCCTTTTTCAAGCTTAATTACAGCCATCCTGCTGTTGTCAGTGCTTCCCAAATCTACATTATAGTTACTAGTTCTGTGCCCCTATAGCTACATCTCTGATTAAGACCATTAAAAGAAACACAGAGGTGTTTGAGACACTGATCTTTCTGCACACAAGGAAGTAATACAGCGTGAAGGAGAAAACACATGAAAATATGGGTGGATACTAAGTTTGGGGTAAGAAATTGAGGCTTTTAAAACACCCTTCCTAAACTGCCCCAAAATCCTGTTTTTATCTACAATAGTTTTGATACATACAATCTGTTATATCAAAATAAATCATTGTGGAAAATATTCCCTTTGTCACGTTCTATAATAAGGCTCTGTGTATTCCATTTGTCCCTCTTCAAGTGCAGCAATGGTGTTAATAAAGTATTAAGCTGGAACGTTAGGGGGCTAAACGACCCGATTAAGAGGCGACTAGTAATGGATTATGTAAAAAGGGAAAATGCCAAGCTGGTGTGCGTACAGGAAACCCACCTAGATCTTATCCATGAAAAAAACATGGGTGGGTTGGCACTACCATGCCACTCACACAACCCACTCCACTACAGGGGTAGCGATACTTATAGCAAAGACAGTCCCCTTTCAACTGCTGGATGTACATACGGAGCCGCTGGGTTGATTTATATTTGTTCATGGGTACATTGCTAAATGTGAGGCATCTGTGTATATCCCCCCTCTAAACATGACAGTGATTCAACTAGCAGAGTTCCAAGGGTCCCACCCCAGAGCATACTTGCTAGCAATGGGGGATTCTAACACTGTGCTGGATCCAGAGATGGACAGATGGCACAAAGCAGGGAAAACAACTACGGAAACCCCCACAAACTTTCATAACCTGGTGAGCTCCCTGGGGATGGTGGAGGCATATGCACCCTGCAACCCAACAGTTCTCCTGTTTCTCAGCCTCCCACTTAACCATGTCCAGAATAGACATGGCCCTAGTGACTCACAAAACTTTACCCCTACTAAGTCATATTGCCTATGGAGCAAGAGGGGTATCTGATCATTCGCCACTAGTATTTAAATTAGACTTAGCCAGAACCCCACAACCAACAAGATGGTCACTTAAACCTATATGGCTATATCTGTTGGATAACCAAACACAGCTAGAACAGACAATACCAGAATTCTTCCAGCTGAACCAACGGAGTGCAGATCAGCTCACTATTTGGGATACCTTCAAAGCTTATATAAGAGGTATCCTAAATGCAGAGGTTGTGGCTCTCAAAACACAAACTAAAAGGGCGCAAATCCAAATGGAGCAAAAGATGTTATGGAGAGAGAGAAGTGGTGGAGCATTCCACAGATGTATCGATAGAACAACTGAAAATTACACAAGAGCAGTACTCTAAGTTAATGCATGACAGAGCTCAGCATAAGCATTTGTTTTCCAAAGCTAGGGCATTTGAGCAAGGGGAAAGGGCAGGAAAACTACTTGCCTATGTGATCTCTGCGCAAAACCCACCTACTGCAATTACGGCCTTAAAGGCTGCACATGGGGCAATAACCACAGACAGATGAGATCAGGCAGACACTTGTGCAATTTTATTCCTCATTATACTCCTCCCAACTGCCTGAGGCACTAAGTTTTATAGACACCTTCTTAGATAGTATTACACTTCCAGCACTTCTGCTGGAATATAGCCAATTCCTGCGGACATAATGGTGGAGGAAATTACGGAAGCAATTAATTCTTTCCCCAGTAAAGCCGCAGGTGCAGATGGGCTACCCATAGAACTCTACAAGAGAAATTTTAAGGTAATAGCCCCTGAATGCTTATCGGTGTATCAGGCTGCTATGACACAGCAACGGTTGCCAGCTTCGATGTATGAGGCCACTATAGTCCTGATAGGGAAACCAGGGAAACACCCCACACTCCCAGAGTCATACCGACCCATCTCCCTATTGAACGCAGATGTGAAAATACTAGCGACTCCCAGAGTCATAACGACCCATCTCCCTATTGAACGCAGACGTGAAAATACTAGCGAAAGTTCTAGCCCGCAGATTTGGGAAGGTCATTTCCATGTTGGTTAAGCCTGATCAAACAGGGTTCATACCCAACAAAACAACAGCCCACAATATCAGACGGCTATTTATTAATCTGACCAGCAACCAAGGTGGTGGCAGCACTCGACATAACCAAGGCCTTCGATACGGTCGAATGGCCTTACCTATGGAAGATCCTGCAGAGGTTCAACATAGGCCCCCACTTCACTACGTTGGTTGCCTGTTATATGCTGCTCCCTCCGCCTCCATTAGAGTAAATGACAAAGCTTCCAGGTGGGCAGAGTACACGAAAAGATACAACTATATGCTGAGGATATCTTAATATACCTAGGGGACAGGGGGAACTCTCTACAGCAATTGGTTGCAGTCACTCAGAAATTAAGGGAGGTTGCAGGATTAAAGACTAGATTAACTAAATCAGTGCTGTTTCTGGTAGACCCTTTACTCCCGGGGGAAAATCTCGCAGACTGCCCATTCGTAGTGGTAGATAGGTTTACATATCTTGGTGTTACGGTAGCACTGCCCCTGCAGAGATGGGACCTAAATGTCACTACTCTGCTTCAGGTTGTCAGAGAGAAGTGCAGAGCATGGGACAATCTAAGGTAGGACCAGTCGGAAAGATCCAATTGATCAAAATGGTACTAGCCCCAAAAATACTTTACATCCTTTCACAGTCCCCAGTGTGGATTGAAGGCACCTTCTTCACTAAACTACAATCCATTTTCAAAACCTTCATTTGGGGGTAAGGGGAGACCCATACTATCCCTGTCAACGCTGACGAGAAAGGTGGAAAAAGGGGGGGATGGCTCTCCCAGACAGGCAAACATACTACTTGGCTGCCCAAATGGCCCAAACTACCACAATGTTGCAAGACCAAGCCGATAAACCACCATATAAACTGTGGCGAGCCATCACCCCAAAAAGGCCGAACTAATGTCATCAGAGGGGGCAGTGGGAGATTGAGTATAAAAATGAGACCTGACAATCACTAGTAGGGCTGTGACAGTGTAAAGAGTTTGTGAACATGTGAATATGGATCGTCACCTGTCTTTAAAGGCAATTGGTCATGCCAAAAACATCACCCCAAAAAGGCCGAACTAATGTCATCAGAGGGGGCAGTGGGAGATTGAGTATAAAAATGAGACCTGACAATCACTAGTAGGGCTGTGACAGTGTAAAGAGTTTGTGAACATGTGAATATGGATCGTCACCTGTCTTTGAAGGCAATTGGTCATGCCAAAAACATCCAATCCACAGGTCCCAGGGGTTCTGGGCAGACCTGAACAATCACTAGTCCAGAGTTTTACCTTTCACATATGTATTCTGTCTGCCAAACACTAATTGTTGCGATTGCCATTACACTACTCAGGGCTGTCTTTAATTGCGATGGGGACCCTGGGCCAAACAGACTCTGCAGGGCATTCATTTCTTTTAAGTAAAGCTGTCCAAACCATCAGCTGTTGAACTACAATTCTCACAGCCTTGGTAACACGGATATAAATATCACTGTTGGGTGAACTTGCCTTTTAAACCACCAAATAATATGTCTGTCCTGTATGTATTACTCTTTAGTGAAAGGCAAATATTCCCAGAGTGACACTACAGGAAAGTAGCGCAAGATATTTAATGTAAGTCATAGCTGCAGTGATTAAAACCCCACCTGAATAAGTATATATCACAATTTAAATCTATTTATATATTTTTCAGTAATAAAAGAAATTACCTTCCCCCCCCCTGTGACCCCTATTTCAGCTATGGAGGGCAGTCAAGACACTGCACTGTAATGAATCCCATACTTGAAATAATATCTGCGCCGGGGATCATGGGATATAAAACCCTTTAAATGTCTTTTATTGATCTTTGGGGTTTATGGGGGGGGGTGCACAGAACACTTGTCTCAGTGATATCAGATTTAATGAGGAGCTGGGAAGTCCAATTCTATCTATTTTTTTCCCTCTCTTTTACCTGTTGTGATAATTTGCAGGGGTGACAGCACGGAACAGGCATATCCAGTAAATGCAAAGTATCACCAAGAGAGAGAAGGGGGGTATAAATGAACAGCCTTTTCTGTACTGGACAATAGATCCGATGCACAGAAATATCAAACTGTGACAGAAGTTGCAGTTAATTATAAGTGATTCTGATTTAAGACCTGTGTCTCCATCTAGAGGCCGAGTGTGGAATATTCTAAAGATTCTACAGATTTCCCCAGCTGTGTGAGGGTTACATGTCCCTTACTGGAAAGGAATTCAGTTTAGACATTTTGACCACCGTGAAGAATGCTAAAGCTTATTGGTAATTACAGCAAATATCTGTTTAGAACCAGCCAGGGTAAACCGGAAGTCATTTCAAGTCATTTATTTTTTTAAACGCACAGCAAAGGACAATATCCCACATATGCCAAATAATAAGGTTACAACAATTCATGAAGAATTAAATCAAATCACAGAAGAATATGCAGCGGATGTCAGTAATAGTGATGGGCGTATTTGTCACGTTTCGCTTTGACGAAAAATTCTTTGGTGAAAAATTTGTGAAAAATGAATTTAGACGCCCGTGTCAATTTTGATGCTGGTGTTAAAGTCAACGGTTTTGACGCAATCGACTTTTCCGACTGAACTTATTGCACCAGCCTAATGTTTCAGCTTGTCAATGGCAGCAATGATCCAGGACGTTAAACTTGTCACAGGGGGTCACCATCTTGGAAAGTGTCTGTGACACTCACATGCTCAGTGGGCTCTGAGCAGCTGTTGAGAAGCTAAGCTTAGGAGTCGTCAATAATTATCAAGCAAAAAATGAGGTTGACCGGTAATATAAGCTAATGCTAGAAAGCAGATTATTAAATTCTGATGTTATTTGTACTGGTTTCTGTGTTGCCATGTAGTAATTATCTGTATTAATTTCTAACCAGCCTTATATTGAGACATTTATATTCTATATGTACTGTATATTGTGAGTCAGTCACTAAGCTCAGTAAGTGACAGCAGCAAAGAGCATGTGCAGTGAATCAGCAGAAAAGAAGATGGGGAGCTACTGGGGCATCTTTAAAGACACAGATCTTTACTGCTAAAGGGCTGTGGTTGCCTTGGGCTGGTACAGAAGCCCAAAACGTAATGTGCAACGATTCTAGCCTACTTATTTAGTTAAGCTTTAGTTCTCCTTTAATGGCAATGCTGCCCAAAGTGAACAATGCAACCACTAGACATGTCCTGAGTAACAGGCGAGTGCAGCCCAGTGACTGTTTCAGCTGACACTCACTCATGGAGCTGAAGCCACTTTGGACCCCTAAAGACACACTTCAAGGCTTTTTATGTTAAGGAATAAAGCTGCATGTCTGGCACTAGCAGCAGTGGCGTAACTAGATCCCTAAGGGTCCTGGTATGTAAATTTACAACTGGGCACCCCTACCACCCCCGTGCATTGGGCTAGAACACAGCATTACTGACCTAATGTCATAGTAGCAGTTACATTTGGAAACCCCCAGGCCCTGAACATTCTCAATAACAGCTCCCATTCCTGTACTCAAAGGATATAAGCACAGGAGACTGAAATACATTTTTTACTGTGTTAATGGCAAGGGTTTATCAGTGCAGCATTAAAGTGGTGGTTCACCTTTACATTAACTTTAATATGGCGCAGACAGAGATTTTCTGAGAAACTTTGCAATTGTTTTTTATTTCTTTTTTTTTTCAATTGCAGTTTGCGTTATTAGCATTATTATTGTATTCAGCAGCTCTCCAGTTTGCGATTTCAGCAGTCTGGTTGCTATGGTCCAAATTACCCTAGCAACTATGAATTCATATGAATGAAAGACTGGAATATAAATTGCACTGAGCCTGAATGAAAAAGTAGCAATACCAATAAATGTTTAGCCTTACAAGGCATTGTTGTTTAGAGGGGGTCTGTGACCGCCATTTAAAAGCTGTAAAAACTCAGAAGGAGAGAAATAACTCAAAAAATATTAAAAGAAAAAAATGAAGACCAATTGAAAAGTTGGTTAGAATTTACCATTCTATAACATACTAAAAGTGAACCTGAAGGTGAACCACCCATTTAATGTTACACTATGGGGGGCATGTGCAAGGCCTCTCTGCCAGTTACATTACATACACAACCTAAAGCAATAGGTGAATTGGTGCATGACTGGAGGTGCTCACGTTATCTTATTTAAATCCTCATGACTCAACTCTGCATTTAGAAAAGCCTAAGATCCGACCTGCAGTCAAATGCTTTCTATTACCGCAGATTTAGCAGGCAGACAGGGAGACACAACACAGATAAGCACCCATTGCAACAGCACTAAAACAATTCTATTACGGGCAGGTTTATTTAGGGCCCGATTGGCGCAATCAGTCCAATTGGCCTAAGGCCTGCAGAACTGTGATATATTGGGCAACGCTCAATTGAACGGCGCATGTGGAATACATGCAATTACTCTTAAGGGATGTGGGCCCCATTGGGGGTGCAGGGGCACTGACACTGGTGCTGCTGCACCCTGGTAGTTCCGCCACTGCCTAGCAGAGAAGTTAAAGGATCATTGGCACCTGAAACATGCAGAGCATTTATATATAGAATATATATATTTATATCCTTTGCTGGCCAGAAGAATCTCAGTGCAGCAAGCTGGGTATTTGGTTGCTTATAATCGATGAATGCTTAACATGGATTCTGAGAGAGTTCTGTATTTCTAAATTGACATCTAGGGACAGAGGGACACTATTTTTACTATATTATACAAATACACATGGCTGTGTTTACAAGTAGCTCTATATAAATGTATATGCACCTTTCAACGTTCTCTGCTGGGAAATAGCAAAGTGAAATGATTATACAGTGCTGCAGTACCCCCTGCTGCCTGCTTCAGATATGAGGCATTAAGCGTTCAAAAAAAAGGGATTTATACTTACGATAAATTCTTTTCTAGTAGGCCTGAACTGTCAGTGCAGACGTATGGGTTATGTCCAGGTTCACCTCTGGAGGCAGGACAGAAGAATTGGTCTCTTGGCCCCTCCCTCAGAATATATAGGCTGGCTCCACCTCTGTTCCCCAGTTCTGTTGAAAAGCTCGGTGAGGTAATGAGGAGACAGCAAGATATGAAGGAAGGTCAAGAGACAATAGTAGGAATTTTAGGGATAGAGAGACAGAGTAGCAAGTCCTTGCACCCATACTAAAATCAGCCTGGGAGGGACTTACTGCACTGACAGTTCGGGGCTACTAGAAAAGAATTTATCGTAAGTATAAATCCCTTTTTCTCTTGTCGGCCCTCCTGTCAGTGCAGACGTATAGGACGTTCCAAAGCTGTCCCTTATAATTTGGGTGGGTACGACAAGGCCTGATTTTAACCCACAATTTGAATTAAGTAAGCCGCTCTGCTACTGCAGCTTGTAAAACTTTACGGGCAAACACG
Source organism: Xenopus laevis (assembly GCF_017654675.1). Lineage (NCBI taxonomy): Eukaryota > Metazoa > Chordata > Amphibia > Anura > Pipidae > Xenopus > Xenopus laevis. Next base: position 35,175,648 of record NC_054388.1, read on the forward strand.
GCCGGTGTAGAAGCGAAAACATGTAACCGGTAAAACTTAATAAAAGTATTGGGTGAAACCCACGTGGCTGCTCTGCATATTTGCTCTGGAATAGCCAAATTTTGGAGAGCCCAGGAGGTACTCTGTGCCCTAGTCGAGTGAGCAACCACTCAGAATGGTCTTTGTTTTTTGCTGAGAATATAGGCTTGGCTGATTGTCTCTACTAGCCATCTGGCAATAGTTTGTTTGGACATGGCTAAGCCTTTGTGTGTTGGGGAGTAGGAAACCAAAAGAGCATCTGATCGTCTGAAGTGAGACGTTCTTTTCTTGTAGGCCTTAATAGCTCGTACAACATCCAGCTTGTTTAGTTGTTTCTCTTTGGCATTAGCAGGATTAGGACAAAGGGATGGAAGAACAATGTCTTGATTGATATGGAAGGCCGAAACCACTTTTGGAAGAAAACCAGGCACGGTCCTAAGGACTACTTTGTCTGCATGAATGACTAGCCACGGTTCGGTATGTGATAATGCCGCTGTCGCTGACACTCTTTTGGCTGAAGTAATTGCAATCAGGAAAGCGACCTTGAGGGTCAACCACTTTAGGTCACAAGAATGAAGGGGTTCAAAGGGCTGATTGTGAGATCCCATGAAGGTCTAGGACTCCTAAAAGGAGGTCTGAATCTCAAGACCCCTCGAAAAATTGTTGAATATCAGGCTGTTCTGACCATTTAAACTGGAATTGTACTGACAAGGCTGAAATTTGTGCTTTTAATGTGCTTAGAGCCAAACCCTATTCGAAAACCTAAGGCAAGGAAATCCATAATAACCGGTGGCGTGCTATCCTCCCAGTGATGTGAATCTGAACAGCAGGTTATAAAAGTTCTCCAAACTTTGTAGTAGGCCTTGGCTGTGGTCTCCTTATGCGCTCGTAGAAGAATGGCTATTGCCTTTGGGGAGAATCTCCTCTGGGACCACAACTGGGTCTCAAGTGCCAGGCCGTCAAACGCAACATAGGCAGGTTGGAGTAACATAGTAAGTAAGGCTGAAAAAAGACATGTCCATCGAGTTCAACCTTTTTTTTTTGGAATTAACTACCTATCTGCCAGTTTATCCAGAGGAAGGCAAAAAAACAATTTGCCTCAAAGGGGGAAAAATTCCTTCCTGACTCCAAAATGGCAATCGGACTAGTCCCTGGATCAACTTGTACCATGAGCTATTTCCCATAACCCTGTATTCCCTCACTTGCTAAAAAGATATCCAACCCCTTCTTAAAGCTATCTAATTTATCAGCCTGTACAACTGATTCAGGGAGAGAATTCCACATCTTCACTGTAAAAAAATCCTTCCGAATATTTAGGCGGAACCTCTTTTCTTCTAATCGGAATGGGTGACCTTGTGTCAGCTGGAAAGACCTACTGGTAAATAAAGCATTAGAGAGATTCTTATATGATCCCCTATATATTTATACATAGTTATCACATCACCCCTTAAGCACCTCTTCTCCAGAGTGAACATCCCCAATTTGGCCAGTCTTTCCTCATAGCTAAGATTTTCAATACCTTTTACCAGCTTAGTTGCCCTTCTCTGTACCCTCTCTAATACAATAATGTCCTGTTTGAGTGATGGAGACCAAAACTGTACGGCATATTCTAGATGGGGCCTTACAAGTGCTCTATACAGTGGAAGAATGACCCCCTCCTCCCTTGACTCTATGCCCCTTTTAATACAGCTCAAGACCTTATTTGACTTGATGCTGCCGATCCGTATACCAAAGTCTGTTGGCCCAATCTGAGGCAATGAGTATCGTGGTTACTGCTTCCTGTTTGATCTTGGCAATGATCCTGGGAAGGATTGGTAGTGGTGGAAAAGCGTACACCTTTTAAAAAGTCCAAGGGTATCACCAATGCGTCAGTGAACGCTGCTCCCGGGTCTCTGGTTCTGCAGCAGTAGCAGAGAAACCATTCTGTTTCAATGGTTTGAGTAATTGATTTGATTACAGGAAATGACCTAGATTTCTTTTGGTGGACACTCAGGACTCTATCAGCCTTTGAGACTGTCAGAGTCTCATCTTTTATCTCCAAGGTCTCCACCATATACCTAAGGAGTTTTTTGCAAATATCTGGTATGGCAAATGTAGGTTGCTCTGAATCTGATTTACTGTGTGAATCTGAAGTCACTTCACCTGATTCTTGAAGCTTTGAATCATGAAAAGAAATAGCCTCAACATTAGAGGAGGGACCTTCCTCACTGTCCGACAAGGTGTGGGGGGGGGGGTAGTCTAGTGCCTTACGTTTGGTGCTTTGTTGAAGAGGAGTAGTATATGGGAAGGCAGTTTTTATCCACTCTAAAAAGTCTCCAACTTGAGGAGGTAGTTGAGGGGATGCAGTAGACACTGTAGGTATAGCCAGTGGTTCCTGAGACAGGAATTGTTCATTCACTTGTAGTTCCCTTACGGGTGAATTAGCCTCTATATCTAGAGCTTGTGATGACAGTACTGGTGGCTCACAAGGTTTACAGTCGGAGCAATAGGTGGATTCCGACCTTCTAAGAGTATGCCTAAATTTCTTGCACTTCAAAACCTTTGCAGGTCTTTTTACAGACTTTTTTACAGACTTAGCTGTCTGAATATCTCAACTCTCTGAGAGAATCTGATCTTTCCATCCTGAATATTATGGTATCCGTGTACTCACAGTTCAGCTATGTGTGCTTGGCTGTTGTGCGCTTATTAGAACCAGGCTGCAGCTCCGTGGTGCTCCCTGCAGGCAATGATTGAGAACGGAATTAAAATGGCACCGCGTCATCACGTTGCGCTCCGTTTTTTGTGCCAAATACAGGGGACGCACTCATAGGCTGCATTAAAGAAAATGGTGGATTGCGCTCCGCAGCTCTCACTAAGACGAGCGCTGAATAGGCGCTCATTCTCAGCCCTTGCCCTCTGGTATGCGGATGTGGTCGCATAATGTGGGAACCACCGTGCCTTGGTAGACTGTTACTTACATGAAGTGCTACAGGAGTGGATGCCTGTCTCTAGCACTGTAATTGGAGGGCTACGCACATACCTTGGCCTTTAAGGTAGCTATGCATACCTTTCTAAAAAGTAGGAATCTACTTTTAGCTACTCCGCTTGCTGCAAAATGCGGAGAAGCTGGCGTTCTGCATCCTTGGCTCTTCCCAACAGTAGGAGACTACTGAAAGTTACCCCCTCTGCTGCAAAATGCCAGCAAGGAGGGGTTGATGGCAGAAAGCTCTGTGTGTCTGCATGACATCTGAATGAAGCTGACCACTTGCTGCAACTTGCCAGCAAGGAGGGTACAGCTGAGATCAGTGGGAGACAGCTCTGCATGCCTCCATTAGACTTTTGATAAAGAAAAAAAAAAAAAAAAAAGTATAATATATATCTCTGTCCTTCACCTCCAAGGCAGGACAAAAGAACTGGGGAACAGAGGTGGAGCCAGCCTATATATTCTGAGGGAGGGGCCAAGAGACCAATTCTTCTGTCCTGCCTCCAGAGGTGAAACTGGACATAACCCATACGTCTGCACTGACAGGAGGGCCGGCTAGAGAAATCTTAGCCCAACAAACAAATTTAATTTGCTCTCCATTGTAATAACCAATACATGTGCATTCATCTTTATTGCAATTCTCGTAATGAAAGCAAATGTGTGAGTTATTAGTCTGGTAAGAACTTCAACTACATGGGGTGACGGCTCACGTGAACCGATAGCTGATTTTTGAACCAAAAAAAATGCAATTTCCAGCACTGACATGGAGAAGTAAGCGCTGGACTTCACAAGGGTTTTTGGTTGGATTGAAGCTTGCCGACAAAACGCTGGCAAGTCAGATGGAGTTGCATGTGTGAAGATAAAATTAGACTGAATGAAAAGTCGGAGGTAACATTACATACGACGTGACTGTCAGATGTGGACGTAGAAAGCAGCGTCTTTATCCGACATGGACCGTGTAGTTGTTAACTCTGACTTTTCATTCAGTCCAATTATAGCTTTACATGTGTGACTCCATCTGGAGTCCAGCCCTAAAGGGACTGATAGGTAGAAGGAGTGGGACTAAGAGATTAAGTGCAGCCAGAGATTCTCAAACACATTAGCAGATCAGACATAAAGAGCAGACATAATGAATGGGGTTTGCGGCCTCTTTGGCCGCAGCATGTTAAATTTTGGCACGGGGTAGGTGCCATGATTGGGTGGTATCAGAACAAAGGCACATTTATCTCTAACCAGAAAAAAAGGTCATAGGGAAACGAAAGAAAACTGCCTCTGGAGGTAAAGGTGGAGGTAAAGGTTAATTCAGAGGCCAAGTAGATCTTGCATATATAGAAAACAGGCAAGGAAGGGGTAAATACTATGGCATGTAGAGCCCTAATAAGACAATGGAGACTCCAAGTACATGCATGGCCAGTCCAACCCAGTACCCCTCTACCTACACATTGTAACAGAACTGTAAAGTTACATTAACCACGTCTGAATTGCAGCAATAGCCCCTATCCAGGGAATGAAGCCCTGTGCCCCCCAAGCGACTGAAGAGAAAGAGATTTAACGGTGAGTACACAAAATCTCCTTTTCTGTATTGTCTGCTTGGGGGACACAGGGACAATAGGGACATACCAAAGCTGTCCCTTGAGATAGGGTAGGAAGGATAGGCCTATGTGGAAAATACCACCGCCGCTTGAAGTATGACTCACAAGAGTATCAAAATTAAAATTTAAAATAAATGGCTGACACACACACCCCCGAGGCTTTGGTTTTGGAATGCACATGAGGTGCGCATTCCCTTGGTGGAACGCTCCTTGAGTGTAGACAGAGGGGTCCCCTTGCAATGTAAGCCCCTTTTGTACGGCTTGTTTGATCCATCGTGATACAGTAGCTTTGGAAGCTGGTGTGCCTCGATGCCCCCCCCCCCCCCCGTAACCCGAACAGGGTATACAACCTGCTTATGACTTGGATCCTGTGTAGCTAACCTTGAGAGCCCTGACTGGGTCTAGTGAATGCAGTGCCACCTTCTTAGCATTGGAAGGCGATAGACAGAAGGTTGGAATGGTGATGTCCTGATTTAGGTGGAAGGCCGAGAACACCTTGGGGAGAGTGACGGTACTGTTTGCAGTACTACTCTGTCAGAAAGGAATATGAAAAATTGAGAGTCTTCTACGATAAGGTAGTGAGTTCAGGAACTCTCTTTGCTGATTAGATGTCTGTCAGGAAGACAGTTTTTAAAGTGAGAAAACTGCAGCGAGATGAAAATCATGAGTTGAAATGGTGTCTCTTGTTCGCAGCACACAGGAGAGATCCCATGTAGGAGCGGGTGCTCGAATGTGGTGAAGCTATATGAGTTAGTCCCTGAAGGAATGCTCTTACATCTGGTAGATGAACCAGCCGCTTCTGGAAGAAAACTGACAAGGTAGATCCTGTGACTTAAGAAGTCCTAAGGATAACCCCATGGATAGTACTTCCTGTAAGGAGTCTAGAAAGTTGGTAATGCATGGCTTTTCAGAACCCTGGTTCTTCTGAGCACACCACTGTCGGTATGTGTGCCAAACCCTGTAGTAAGCCCTCGCAGAGACAGGTTTGCGGGCTGCTTGCGTACGTCTTAGGATCTGGGTTGAAAGAGCCATGTCGTCAACCTGAGGCTTGATGATTTTGGATGATGGACGGAACCTAGTGAGGGGAGGTCCAGTAGTGGAGGAAGGATCCAGGGATCCTCTACTGAAAGGTTGAGGAGGTCAGAGAACCAAGACTGACGTGGCTTCCTGGGAACTATGAAAATAAGTGTTGTTCTCTTTGTAGCCTTCTGATCGTTCTTGATATAAGAGTAAGAGGAGGGAAGGCGTAGGTGGGCTGAAAGTTCCATTATGGCGTTAGAGCATCTCTGCCTAGGAGTAGGGGATCCAAGTACCTTGCAAAGAAGTTCTGTACTTTCCTATCCTGTCTGGTGGTCATGAGATCCACCTCCCATACTCTCCACATCCTTGATAATTTGATGAAGATGTCTTCCGTCAGTGACCATTCGCCTGAAGTGTAACGACTGTCCGCTTAGGAATTCTGCTTTCCAGTTTTGAAGTCCTGGAATGTATAGACAGACAGTAGGTTTTGATGGTTTTCCGCCCACTGAAAGAAGAAATTGACTTTGTGGAGAGTCGCTCTGCTCCTCCTTGGTGTTTTATGTAGGCTACAGCCGTGGAGCTGTCGGACTGACCTCTTAGTTCCCTTTGCCAGGGCCTTACGCCAAAAATGGATTGCCTCAATTTCTAGCAGGTTGATGGATGTTTGCTCTGTTCCAGGTCCCACCGATCCTGCTGTGCGTCCCTGCAGTACTGCACCCCAACTGGATAGGCTTGCATTTGTTGTCAGTAGGTGCCATTGGGAGCTTCCAAGAGGTTTTCCAAAGGACATGTTGGTTAATCTGGGCCACCGGAGGAGAATACTATATCTAGATGGGAAGTCGAATCATATGAAGAAGCGACTTCAGGCAGATAGGATGTTTCATTGCGGATCATCAAGCTGGTACTGAACAAAAAGAAAAAACTGCTTCAACTGTGGAGATCATGCTCACCAGGACATTCATGCATAACCAGGTGTGTGTTCTGGCTTCTGAAGCAGGGACTTAAGAATTGCAGGCAGTATATCTTATTGTGAGGGAGAAATACCAATATAGTTATTGTGCTGAAGTGCATCCCAAGAGAATTCTTCGATTGACTGGGGATCAAAGAGGACCTGTCCAGGCTGAGGCACTATCCCAGATCTTGTAGAATGGTGACTGTGACCTGAAGGGCCTGTTGAATCTCTGAGGGTGCCTAAATTAACAGGTCGTCCCAGTACAGAGTGATTGAAATGTCTGGGTTTCGAATTACTTCAGTGGCTGCTCCCTTTACATTCTGATGGGAAGGAAGAATAGGTACATGTAGGTACGCAACCTTTATGTCGTGGAAGACCGGGAATTCGCCAGAGGACCTCGTTGCGATGACTGAGTGGACTGACTCCCTCTTGAATTTTCGTGGTCGGATGAACCTTTTCTGTTTCTTGAGGTCTAGGACCGGTCAAAGTGTTCCTCCCTTTTATGGGACTAGAACAGGGTTGAGTACTAGCCCTTGAAGCTTTTTCGAGATGGGACTGGAGCGAGTGGTCAGATTGTGTGGGTAGACAATCCTGCTGAGTAGGGCTTGTCTGTGGTCTTGGGGAAGGGGTTGCGACCTTGCCATGCCAACCTGGTCTTACCTGCCTGTCGGCCTCTTCCTGAGGATGAGTGGGGTGGAGATGGAGCTCTTTTGGTCTTGTTTGTGAGCCCCAAAAAGCTTTCCTCTGCGAAAGGAAGGGCACATATTTGTTTGCTGAAGTAAAGAGCCTTCTCCTCCTGTAGCTTGACTGATAATCTAGTCAAGGTCAATGCCAAACAGTGGTTTTCCCTTAAGTAAGGGCGTAAGTGGATTTCTGCAGACCGAAGTTTGAGTCAGAGAGACCTGCGATCCGTCACCATCCTTGCCAATGCTCGGTATCCAGTGATGCTTCGCAAAAGCCATTGTTTGCCTCCATAATATCTGATGCTCAATGTTATAATTACTGAATCACATCAGGTAGCAACTCTGAGCAGGATCTACTGAACCATGCTGTGTCCAGGCTGGGCGAATTGAGATGCCTGAGACTGAACAACTGGAACGTAGTAACCCGTCCAGCTTCTAGGGATGAGGCATCTGGAACAGGTGCAGATGTGTTCTTAGGAAGGCAAGATACCAGGTAGCCACTGAGGGTGGATTAAATTTTTTTTTTTAGTCTCGAAACGCCCTCGGGCATATCTCATTCTAACTGACAACCCTTAATGTCCGGGAATCTGGGAGCTGAACTCTGAATTCCATGGGCAAACACCCAGCGCTTTAGAGCAAGGCTTGTTTCCTGTGTCTCTTAATTAGACAACTAGATTATGCGGCAAAGTTCTCAGACTCCTGAGGGTAGAACCATAGTAGTTGGCTTACAATTGGCGCAATGGTATCATTATGCCCATAGGGCAAATGTTTTTGGGCTTGTGGCAAACGACAATTTTATTTAGTTAAGATGGCTCCCCTGGGGAAAAGGCCATCACTAGGGGCCATGGCATGGCAATGTTTGTAGGTCAGTGGGACATGCGTGAAAAAAACCTGGTTTGCATTTACCGCATAAAAAATATTGGCGGTAGGTACCTGTGCCCACCGAAAAGCTAGTGACCTCTGCAAGTAGCAGTAACCAAGAAGGCCTGCTCTAGCTGAGCACTGCAGTGGCTATGCACCAGTGGAAGGAAGGGAGCAGGTCCTGTAGTGTCTGTTGCTGATAGCAGCACAAACTATCCTTCTGTCCGCCCGTGTGTGCTCGATTTGATGAACGCTGGCTCTGACTGCACTATGTGTGCATTAGTCAGTGTCCCAGAGGCTTCAGACCTATTTCCAAAATGGCTGCGGTGTGCAGGGGGCGCGCCGCTGTTCGTGTGAGAACAGGGTGCGTGACAGTAGAGAATGGCACTGCTAGGTGAGACTGAGTTGCGCAAGTAACAAACCTTCTCCCCTTGTGTCTAAGCCGTTGTGTTGTTTCCTACACCTTCCAGCTGTACTTGCTGTTCCCACCGGCTTCCAGTGCAAGACACGAGAGGCTTCACTGGTTCACTGAAGCGGAGCAGTGGGAGGAAAAATGGCACCACATGAGAGGAGTCACTAGTTCACTGAGGGGAAAAGAGCAGTGAGAGGAATATGTCGCCAATTTTGAATGACCCGACTCGGAAAGGAGGAGAAGGGTATTAACACAAAATCAGGTGGTGAAATCCCATCTGCTTTTAAACACCTGATATAAATCTCTAATTAAACAGACATCTGTGTGGCCGCCCCAGCTGGAACTAATATAAAGGCCAGTATATGGGGTATATGAGAGGGAGTCTTTTAGGCTCAAAATGTGATTGCTGCCAAGAAAATGGGACATTTGGGGAGCTATCTGGGGCCCCAGGCTGGGCACTTAAAAGCAGGAATGACCTTGGGTATGGGCTCAGATAAAGGAACCCTGCAGCCAAACAAGACATTAGAATCTTTGTGATTGCATGTTTAAAGGGAATATAAACCCAAATATAAACTTGTAAAATGTACCCAGAGTGCTCATCTGGAAAGTTTTGACAAAGCTTTGATGTAAGATATAATTATGTTTGTCTTTGATTCTTGAACCAAAAGACTTCTGATTATACAAAAGGCTTTAAAGGCACCATAGATTATATTCATTTATATTTAAAGGTCCTTATATTTGCAAACAAATCCTACATCATACAGCACGTGCTCCCTTGCTCTAAGGTGCACTGTATGTATAATGAGAGTTTTAATACAGCCACAAGATAAAATGCAGCACATGCGAATGTAAACAACTCTGTGGTCTTTACAAAAAGAAAATCCAATGTGCAACTATATTTGGTGCAATGTGTCATGTTCTTTTATCCACACAATGCAACCGTTTCCCCAAAATAGCAGTATAATTGTGCTCACTGACTTTATCTTTTTGGAAAAGGCCATGGGCTGTTGGGGGTGGTGGAGGTTTAATTCATAAGAAAAAGAGTTGATTATTAATAAGGTTGGATTTTAAATAATGGAGCTCCTTAGTCCCTAAGGACAGGCCTCTATACATGTAGAGGTAATAACATTGGAAAGGGGAAATCTAAATGTTCATGCTGTACATAGGATATTGAACATTGAAATTAAGGGGACTAATGATAAAGCACAATTTGTTTTTATAGCTCCTCCTTAAAGGGGTTTATTAGAGGCTAATATAAAGGAAAACATCAGGATGCCTGTGTTAAGAATCACCAAGGAGTTTGCTGACCATATCAAGGCCATTATTAACCTTATCTTTCCTACAAGGGGCACATTATTTTCATATTATATGAGACACGTAGCACAACTGAGATCACTTTAATTGATAGCATCACTAATCAACATTTATAGATACATGTTACAGGTCATTTTGGAGTACAGGTATGGGACCCGTTATCCAGGAACCTGTTATGCAGAAAACTTTGAATTATGTAAAGGCCTTCTCCCATAGACTCAAAGTTATCCAAATAATCCAAATTTTTAAAAATGATTTCCTTTTTTCTCTATAATAAAAAAACAGTACCTTGTACTTGATCACAGTTAAGATATTAGTCCTTATTGGAAGCAAAGTCAGCTTATTGGGTTTATGTAATGTTTACATGATTTTCTAGTAGACTTGAGGTATGAAGATCCAAATAATGGAAAGATCTGTTAGCTGGAACACCCCAGGTCCCTAGCATTCTGGATAACAGGTCCCATACCTATAGTAAAAAGAAATATTTATTGTCAGAATTCAAAATTAGCCAGACACTTATTTGAAGAATTGGATCCCTTTGCCCCTTGCTGGTATGGCTATATATTTTAGTATGTAGAAGAGTTTATTCCTTAGTGTGATGATGCCAAATAGAGCTTTGCTACTGTTTTTGAACTACATATCCCAGAATTCTGTTCCAACCATCACATTTGAATTAATTTTTCAGGATGAACAAAATGGCCATACCCTTCGTTTAACAATTCTAACCATAATACCATCAGTATTAGTTTATCTAGTTAATTATTTATCCATATTATCAATTACATTTATTCTTACCATAGACACTTATTATTACAACTCATTTTATCCTAATCAGGGCCTGAACTAGGGGTAGGCAGAGTAAGCACGTGCCTAGGGCGCAAAGCTGGAGGGGTGCCAGGCACGCACCTTCTCTGCCTCTGCTATCCCCTAGTTCGGTCCCTGCTCTGGCCGATGTGCACGTTTGCGCGAAAAACGTATGTATGTATTTTTTCGCGCATGTGCACTTGTATCTCTTCGCGCATGCGCACTCGCGTATTGGGCGCTTTGCGGGCCAGGCTGCCTAGGGCGCCTGCCCGCGTTGGCCCGGCACGGTTCCTTATTGTCTATACTTTACTTTTAAAGTACATTTTTATTACTAGCCTGTTTATCTAATGCTACTACTATCATATCAACTATGCCATCCTTATTAACTTTAATCTTATTGACCTATTCCATTTATGAATATATTCTATGGTCCTATCTATTTATTCTCTTGCTAGTGACAATTTTATTTATTATCCTATCTATTATTCTCATTTTATTTTATGTTATCTTATTTTGGCTGTCATTTTTGTATTATTATCTTATATTTAAATATTTATAGTTACATATTTATTCTACTGTACAATTTTTTTAAAATAATGTTATGTTTTAACATATCTAGTGTCTTTGTTATCTTTAATTAATCCAGAGGTGCTATAGATAACATACATTGTCGCTTGTAGCTCCATTTCTTCAGCAAATGGTAGGGACATAAATGAAAGCTTCACAGGACTGAAGATGGAGGTACTGATCACACTGCAGATGGAGATAATGGTTGAGCTGCTGATGATATGGTCTGATATAGATCTGGTAGGAAGTGCTGGAATTTGAGCTGAAGGTAGTGCCAGGTGTTTGAAGCACATGGTGGTAAGGTTTCATGTATAATGTTATGACATAGTTAAAAAGGGTTAAAAAAGAACAAAGTCCATCAAGTTCAACCCCTCCAAATGAAAACCCAGCATCCATACACACACCCCTCCCTACTTCCACATAAATTATATATACCTATACCTATACTAACTATAGAGTTTTGTATCACAATAGCCTTTGAATTATATTATGCCTGTACAAGAAATCATCCAAGCCACCGTAAAGGCATTAACTGAATCAGCCAACACAACATCACCCGGCAGTGCATTCCACAACCTCACTGTCCTCACTGTAAAGAACCACCTACGTTGCCTCAAATAAAAGATCTTTTCTTCTAGTCGGAAGGGGAGGCCTCTGGTACGGTGATCCTCTTTATGGGTAAAAAGGTCCCCTGCTATTTGTCTATAATATCCTCTAATGTACTTGTAAAGTGTAATCATGTCCCCCTCACAAGCACCCTTTTTCCAGAGAAAACCTTGACAGTCTACCCAATGGTCTTCCAACCCTCTAACCAGTTTAGTTGCACTTAGTCTCTGCACTCTCTCCAGCTCATTTATATCCCCCTTAAGGACTGGAGTCCAAAACTGCACTGCATACTCCAGATGAGCCCTCACCAGGGACCTATAAAGAAGCAAAATTATGTTTTCATCCCTTGAGTTAATGCCCTTTTTTATGCAAGACAGAACTTTATTTGCTTAAGTGGCCACAGAATGACACTGCCCAGAATTAGACAACTTAACTACAAAAAACCCCTAGATCCTTCTTATTTAAGGAAACTCCCAACACTCTGCCGTTTAGTGTATAACTTGTATTTATATTATTTTTGCCAAAGTGCATAACCTTGCATTGATCAACATTGAACCTCATTTTCCAGTTTGCTGCCCAGTTTCCCAACATAGACAAATCACTCTGCAAACTGGCAGCATCCTGCATGGAACCTATAGTTCTGCACAGTTTAGTATCATCTGCAAAAATAGAAACAGTATTTTTAATGCCCACCTCCAGGTCATGATGACGAAGGATGGTCCTGCTTGCTGTTGCTCATACAGGAAAATTCCTGAAGACTTTCGATGACATCTGAATCAATGTTGAGATTCAGTTCTTTTAATATTGAGTGACTGTCATGGATTCTAGTGCTGATACCAAAAGAACAACATTCCTTTTTGTTGGATTGTAACGTTTTAATCAGAATGCTGTGCGCCCAATTCCACATGTTAAGGCCCAGGTTGCACCTGAGCAGAGTAGGTCTTGATTCAAAGCCACAGGTGACAATGGGGGGGGTAGTAATAACACATAATGTAATCTGAGGAAGAAAAGGGGAAGAGTGCTGAACCAAAAGGTTAAATGGAGCTACATTGAGGGGCAGATTTATCAAGGGTCGAATTTCAAAGTGGTAAATACTTCAAAATTCAACTGTCGAATTGAAATACTTTGACTTCGAATATTGAAGTCGAAGGATTTTTCATTGAATTTCACAATCCTGCAATCGAAGTAAAATCATTTGAACCAAAGATTGAATCCTTTGAATCAAATGATTTTACTTCGACTTTAAAAAACGTAGAAGAATGCTCTAGAAGGTCCCCATAGGCTAACATAGCACTTCGGCAGCTTTCATTTGGCGAAGTAATGAAGAGACAGTACTTCAATTATCGAATGGTCGAAAATTTTACTTCGATTCGAAGTATCCAAAAAATTACTTTGAAATTCAAACTTTTTGAACTTCAAAAATTCCCTCGAATCCACTTCGACCCTTGATAAATCTGCCCCTAAATAACTTTAAAAAAGGGTTGGATACCTTTTTAGCAAGGGAGAAAATAACTCTAAATAAAAAATCAATTCAGAGAATGGTCACATTGCCACCTTTAATGTCAGGAAGGGATTTATCTCCTCCTCTAAGGTGAATTGGAGAGGCTTCAGGTGGGCTCATCGTCTTCATCACCAAGCAGTTAGGCAGGTTTTAGTTAGTAGAAAAGGGACACGTCAAGTTTTCAGCCTCTCTTATTTGACAGAAGAACCTATACAAAGAAAAAAAAAAAGAAAACCGTAAACACCGACAACTAAGTATTGCTGTTTACATGAAGGAACTGTGCCAAGCCAACCATTTAGCCTGTTTAGCAACTGTTCTACCAATGTCATTACTGTAGGTATGTTACTGTGATTCTTATGGCATATGACTACATGATTTACATGTAAATACACTTAGCCCTGCTGTCTGGTGAAGGCCATTTATTTGAGAGGCCCAGTTCGGAGGAACCAAATTAATGTCTTAATGTCTTTCTGTTGCAGGAGATACAACCCTTGGGATCACTGTTCGCTATCCTTACAGGAGTACAGGGGGGTGGGTTTCCCCTATATTTAAACAACGAATACACCAATTGGACTGCTCCCAGTTTACCCCTCCTGCACTGCTCCGTGTATTCCTTGCTTGGTGCTCTGGCTGCAGCGTCCCCACCGCTTGTCACACACCAAACCAAAGGAAAGACGACACTCTATTCAAGGATAAGACAGGTTTATTACAGACCCCACAGGGATCTCAAGCCCTACGCGTTTCGAGACTCAATCCCTTAATCATAGGCATCATATTTCCCCTATATTTGCCTTCTGGGCACTGGAGTTAGGGCAGACTTCCTACTAAATGTACAGTTTCTTTTGCGCTCTCTTTTTAATTTGTATGAAGAAGAAGAAAAGCAAGCAATAAATTACATCTGCTTTGTTGTGTGTACTTGTGTAATTACCTGCATAGACACAGTATTAGAGAACATTGGGGGTGAACATCAAGCAAAGTCCGGGGGGCAAAAGGCACCTTGATGCAGGCGTCAAATGCACAAACGTCCTAAGAGTCCCCTGGAATCCCTTATCATGTGAAAAGTGAAGGAAAATGATTATGCAGAGGTGCCCGATCAGTACACCCCCACCCACTGTTGATAGGGCAGGGTCCAAAGAAAATAAATAGGATTTTGGTCTCTTGGGAAATACCTCACCCTGTTTATGAAGGAGTTTTCACCCTGGCCTTGGGTCAGTAATGGGGATTAGTAATGGGGATTAGTGCTTGGGATAAAGCACACAAGAGAGGGGAATATGGCACTTTATTAGTACATGTATGAGCCCTCTTATCCAGTATGCTTGGAACCTGGGGTTTTCTGGAAAATGGGTCTTTCCATAATTTGGATCTTCAGATCTTTAGTCTACTACAAAATCATGTAAACACTAAGGGGCACATTTTCTAAGGGTCGAATATTGAGGGTTAATAAACCCTCGAATTTGAATTCGTAGGATTTACCGCAAATCCTACGATCAAACGATCTAAGGAAAAAACGTTCAATCGAACGATTCAAAGGATTTTAATTGATTGAAGGATATTCCTTCGATCAAAAAAACCTTAGAAAACTGATGGGGAAGGTCCCAAATAGGCTAACATTGTAGCTCGGTAGGTTTAAAGAGGCGAAATATGTAGTCAAAGTTTTTTTTAAAGAGACAGTACTTCGACTATCAAATGGTCAAATAGTCGAACGATTTTTAGTTTGAATCGTTCGAGTCGAAGTCATAGTCGAAGGTTGTAGTAGCCTATTCGATGGTCGAAGTATCCAAAAAAAAACTTTGAAATTCAACATTTTTTTACTTTGAATCCTTCACTCGAGCTTAGTAAATGTGCCCCCAAATAAACCCAATAGGCTGGTTCTGCTTCCAATAATGATTAATTATATCTTAGTTTGGCTCAAGTACAAGGTACTGTTTTAATACAGAGAAAAAGGAATTAATTTTAAAATTTGGATTAATTGATTCCAATGGAGTCTATAGGAGACGGCATTTCTGTAATCCGGAGCTTTATGGATCTGGAAACCGGATCATGGGGGCAACCATTCAAAGGAGAAAAGGCTCAAGTTACACAGCAGATAAGCTCTGTAGAACTTAATGGTATCTGTTATCCATTATTTATCCTGTGCCATATAGCCTTTTTTTTCAATTTCCGCCATTGCTACACAGCAGCTTGTTTATATGAACTATAGTAGCGTTTCTAGAGCAAACACAGCAGTTTTACCAGTGCAGGGCAACAGTATATGATATTTTCATTAAAACCCTTTCATTTTATGGTGTTACTGTTCCTTTAAGGACACTTTTGGTGTAGTACAACTCTCAAGCACTTTTTCCATTGAAAGGGAACACAAAGTCCCTACAAGGTAATCCCCTGTGGGCTCCCCCTGGGCCACTAATAGCCAAACTACTGAATATGTGAGACCAGAATAAGAACTTGAAGTTGTAAGTTTTGGTATGATGTAGAGTGTGATATTCAGAGACAATTTGCATTGGTTTTCATTTTTTATTATTTGTGGTTTTAAGTTAGTTTTTTATTAAGCAGCTCTTCAGTTTGTAATTTCAGCAATCTGATTGCCAGGATCCACATTACCCTAGCAACCATGCAGTGATTTGTAAAAGAACCTGGAATATGAATAGAAGAAGCCTGATTAGAAAGATGAGTAATAAAAAGTAGCAAAAACAATACATTTGTCACCTTACAGAGCATTTGTTTTATATGGCATCAGTGATCCCGATTTGAAAGCTGAAATTATCAAAATAATGAAGAAATGATCAAATGCTCAATGTGACCAGACGCATGGAGTAGAGCTCCTCTCTCAGGGCCGCTATAATTCTGTTTTTACAGGGCACTTAACATTGCTACAACGGCTGCAGCTGCACCTGCAGCAGCAACCTCAGAAAATCCTTATGGGGCAGAATAAAAGCCCAGAAACGGGCCTCCTCTGCAGCAGGGCGGCTGGATAAATTTGCACGTGAGGAAAATAAAGATGGCGACCGCAACTCTGCTAGCAGGCCTCCCTCTCCTCCCTCCCCACAACAGGCATCTGAACCCACGTTGCAGGAGATACTGCAGGAGATCAGAGAGTCAAAGGAAACATGCACTAGCTTAATAAGTGCTAAGACCGATGAAATAAAAACTCGACCTGTCTATAATTAAACAGGATCTACAAAACCTCAGGGAGCGTATTGCCGCAGCTGAGCAGCGCATAGGAGACCTGGAGGATACATGCGGCCCACTACCTCAGCACATCCAGGAACTACAACGTATGTCAGCAACAACATGTGGATTGTGGGATTTCCGAAGAGAACTAAAGGGACAAGCCGGAGCACTTCATAGAGGACTGGCTGGCTGCAACCTTTGACCGGGTGAACCTTTCCTCCACCTTTGCTGTAGAAAGAGCACACCTGATCCCAACAAGACCTGGGCCACCGGGGGCACCCCCTCGGTCGTTCATTGCCAGGCTCCTAATCGCCATATACAGAGACACCATCCTCTCCTTGGCATATAACCTGGCGGCCTTAAAGCATCAAGGAGCAACCAGCTCAATCTATGCTGATTATTCTGCAGAGGTACAGAAGCAGAGGGCCAAATTTCTGGAGGTGAAGAAGAGGCTACGGTCCGCAAAGATGATCTATGCTATGTTGTATCCAGCGAGATTGAGAATCACTCTGAATGGAGCAGCACCTTTTTTGTGTCCCCGCAGGAGGCGAGCAACTGGATGGAGGCGCATAACATTCCGGCACTACAGTAATATCCTACCATGGCATCCTTGGGGCCATGAGGTAACTATGTTTTCAATACAGTATCCCCAGCCTGTACTTTATCCTAACCCAATGGTGCTCTGAACAGTTGTATCCAATTGCCCCACAGTTTTTTCTTCATGGAGATGCCAACTAATAGCTGTCCATATGTCTTGTCCCAAGCAGGCCAATCACGACGAGGCCACCTTTCCCCTATTTGGGCCCTGCACACTTCCCACAACTGGCCCTGAAGAGAGGAGTCTTACCCCACCGAGACTACCTGTTCACAGTCCACAGATGGGACCTGGTATTAGCGCCACACCTACACAATTGTTGGTTAATTCTGGGATTAATTCTACCCCCAGGTGGGACTGGCTATGGGACACTGAAAAAGCCAATGCAGTGTTACGTTTTGTGGGAAGTTCAATGGTTTAAGTTACTGCTCGAGATCTGATTTTTCTTCCTTGAATTATACTTGTCATACGTTGCAATAAGTTGAAATGTGAGGGGTCTCAACTACCCCATTAAAAGGAGGCTGGTCCTGGACTATCTGAAGCAAAAGAATGTTAAGATAGCTTTCCTGCAAGAAACCCACTTGATTGGAGGAAAAACCTTAGCATTAAAAAAGCCGTGGGTGGGTTTACCACTCTACCCACTCCTGTTATTTCTCAGGTGTTTCCACTCTAATCCAGTCAGTGCCAGGGCCTGCCCCCCTCTAGTTACGGTACTTCTCTAATCCAAGACAGTCCCTTTTGTGATGGAAAGTATTGAGACGGATATTAAGGGAAGGTATATTTTCATACATTGATTCATCAATAATGTGGAACTAATCCGTGCGAATATATATGTCCCTCCCCCATTTAAGGAGGATTGCCTAATTAAGCTAACGCAGAGTATGGCCAGATATCCACATGCGAAGGTAATTGCAATGGGAAAACAAAATGGTAAAGCCAGATCAAACGGTGCACAGGGGTGACAAAGGCCTTCAGCGAATCCTAGAAGGGATGGAACTGGTAGAAGCTTGGAGGCATCTTCACCTTAAAACTAAACAGTACTCCTGTTTTTCACAATCGCATACGTCTTTGTCTAGAATCGACTAAGCCCTGGTGGACAGCCCAACCTTGCCATTAATTACAAAAGCACAGTATCTCTCCAGGGGGATTTCTGACCATGCACCCTTAGAAATAGTCCTCCAACTGGAGTGTGTGGTTCGAAAACCAAGATGGTCTTTGAACCTGGTCTGGCTAAAAATATTAGACAATGAAACCACACTAGATGCTACTATACACGACTTCTTTAACATTAACTTTGGGACCGCAGAAACCCTCACAGTCTGGGATGCCTTTATAAGAGGCCATCTAGGGGCAGAGATATCTGCATTTAAAAAGCAAGGCAAGTTGCCCTCCACCCTACAGGGAATAACCTTAATACTCTTAATATTAAAACAGCAAGAGTACAATCAGTATATGACCCAAAAGGCTCAAAGGCACCAGTTGTTTACTAAGGCCCAAATATATGAACAAGGGGAAAGAGCTGGAAAAATGTTGGCTCACTTAGCAAAACAGAATTCATCCCCATCTGCAATTTCGGCACTGCAGGACATGTCAGGCAATACCATCACTCATGTTGAGGGCATTAAACAAACACTGGTGCAATTTTATACAGACCTTTACTCCTCGAAGCTGCAAAAACCGCTTTCTGAGATTGACAACTTTCTAGACAGTATGAACACCCCTAAACTGACTCCCCAATATAGGGTTTTTCTGGATGAAACATCACAGTAGCTGAAATTGTAATGGCAATTGAGTCCTTCCCTAATGGTAAGGCTCCAGGGGCAGATGAGATTCCCATAGATGTATACAAAAGGCATGTAAAAACCCTGTCACCGCATCTCCTGGAAACCTTTAACGCAGCACTGGAAGGTGAGGCTGCCGGGCTCAATGTATGAAACAGCGATAGCCTTGCTGCCAAAGTCAGGAAAGGACCAGAAGCTGTGTGAGTCATATAGACCCATCTCCCTCCTCACAGCAGATGTCAAAATTCTGGCCAAAATACCTGCCAAGTGACTTAGTAAAGTAATCACCATGCTAATGAACCCTGACCAAACTGGATTTATTCCAGGCAAAACAGTAGCACTCAATATTAGACGGCTATTCCTGAATCTCACAGCCAACCATGATAACCGGGTTCAAAGGGCTATAGCATCCCTGGATAAAGCTAAAGCCTTTGACACCGTCGAGTGGCCATATTTATGGAAAACTCTCACTCATTTTGGCATAGGCCCAATCTATCAAAAAACTGGTTCAACTACTTTACCACTCCCCCAAGCCTCGTTGAGAATGAACCTTAACTTGACAACCCCTTTTAAGCTTGCGAGGGGGACCAGACAGGGCTCTCCTCTGTCCCCCCCCCATTCACCCAAGCAGTTAGGCAAGCAACTAGCATAGTGGGTTTCAATATCCGAGGCTTAGAGGAAAGATCCAACTCTATGCGGACGATACTCTTGTGTACGAAGGAGATAGGGGGCCATCTCTAACAGCACTGCTGGATATAACCCAAAACTTTGGGGAAATATCTGGCCTGAAAGTTAGCCCTTCCAAATCGGTGTTGTTCCTACTAGACCCCCCTGGACATGACTGGGTACCAGCTATCTGTAGGCTGCAGGTTGTGGACAAATTCACCTACCTAGGGGTGAGGTAACAAAGGACCATAGCCAATACCTCAAACACAATGTAGACAATCAAATCAGCTGTTTAAGAGAAAAAAAATTTAATTTGGAAAAGCTTACCAATGGTGCCGGTAGGAAAGATACAGCTGAAAAAATGTTTGTCATGCCTAAACTGCTTTATCCGTTGTGGAATTCCCTGGTATGGGTCTCAGCTAAAACTTTTGTGATAATTGACACAACACTGAGAAGCTTTATATGGGACAGTCCAGGTCTAGGCTAAGTCTCCAGACGCTTATGAGACTTAAAAATAAAGGAGGATTAGCCCTGCCTAATATGTTATACTATTTCTTAGCAGCGCAATTTACACATGTTGCTGTAACACTACAACCAACCCCCTACCCCCACTATATAAATTATGGGCTGTAGTGGCAAATACCCCAAACCTCCCGTGGGTTGCAGTTATTGGAACTAAGACAAAAGATGCAAACCTAATCCTCACCACTCAACTGAGAGCGCTGCGAAAGGCTCATTCACTAATGAACTTCTCCCACATGGTCCCACAAACTCCTCTATGGCACAATGCCCAATTCCCCCAAATCGGAAAAATTCAACCACCAAACTGTTGGATTACCCTAGGGATTACACCTATATCGGATATATGGGTGGACAACTCCCCAAAAACATATACTGAGCTCAAGGCACAATATAACTTGCCGAGATCACAATGGCTGGTGTATATGCAAGTCAGGAGTGCAATAAAACAACGGGACAGAAGCAAACCTATCAGGTTAGCTCCATCAATACTACTGGAGAATCTAGTGAAACCTAAGGCAGAAAGGTGTGTTGTCCAACCTGTATAGGAGGCTAGTAAAATCCAATACAGCCAGCAACATCAAGAGTAGAGAGGACTGGGAAAATGACCTGGGGTATATAACGGACACCCAATGGGCTGAGGCAATACAGGCTCCTACACATATATCCATTAGTTATAGAGACAGAATACTACAATTATATATGGTTCACAGGGCATATCTCACCAGAGAGAAGTTAAATAAGATGTACCCCAGTGTATCACCAACATGTCTTAGATGTGGGGCTCTAAAAGCCGATCTGTTGCACATAGGGTTGCCACCTTTTCTAGGAAAAAAATACCGGCCTTCATATATATTAGGGACAGCACCCTACAGGAGGCTTGTGGCTAAAGCTCTATTTCATGCCAGGCGCCTAATAACTAGCAATTGGAAAAACGGCTCAACCACAGCTGTCACAGAGTGGCATTGGGCAGTTACAGACTCCATTAACAAAGAGAGAATTGTCCTAGTTAGGAAAGGGTTAATTGATGAAGGGTGGGAGAGCTGGCAAACCTGGCAGGACACGGCTCTATATAATGCACAATCCAGCTCTGTCTGTAGGCAGCACCCCAATACACAACACCTGGCACCCCCCCCATTTCCTTGTATTGTTACATTTTCATATTATGGGGGGAGCAGAATGCCGCTGTATATATACTGTGTGCCCCCATAGGGAATGGTGTAAGGATATCCAAGGGAAATACATTCTTTGACCCCCCCAGGGTTCCATCAGATTGCCCAGAAAAAGGTGTCCTACGTCTGTGGGTGACGTACCCCATTGTCGGCTTGCCCAGTGCTAAAACCCTGTACCAGATGCAGGCAGAGTGGATCCCCTGGGTGCAGCTGGTCAATGAGTAGCATGGCGTCACCTGCACCGTGCCTTGGTAAGCTGGGTGGGATTCTGTCAGCTCTGCAGCGCAGAAAGCTGCTCATGGCCTCTGGGCTAGAGTGAAAGCCAGCAGGGCCTTAGTGGGTTTGCTCTCAGTTCTATGAAGGGATGAGACCTCTTCTCCCCCTAGGTATATCACAAAGACCAAGTTCACTTTGGGTCCCACAGAAGTTCTTTGAGGAACACAACTACTTTGGGCTGGAGAGGTCGGACGTGATCATGTTTGAGCAGAGGATGCTGCCGAGCTCCCTCCCAGTGCGGGTTGACTAGCGCTAACTGGGGTATTTTTTTTTAAACAAAAATTACTGTTATCCCCAACCGGAATGCAGGCTCTATTAGCTCGCACCTTTTGTAGGAGATAACATTTTTACCTAACAGGTGCCCTTTAACTCCAGCACTGTAATATCCCTCAGGCAGTGACCTTGGGTGATTATCACAAGAAACTGTAGTTAAGAAACAGTTGTGGGACTATAAAATGGGCATCTCTGATAGATATATAAATATATATATCCATATAGAAAGCTGAAGCACACTGGGATGTCAAAATAAAACTTACTTTATTGGATCGACGTTTTGGTCCGCACAGGGACCTTTATCAAGACTCTATCTTGATAAAGGTCCCTGTGCGGACCAAAACATCGATACAATCAATTAAGTTTTATTTTGACAAATCCCAGTGTGCTTCAGCTTTCTATATGGATATACATTTTTTTCTCTGAATAGCACCTGGGCCCTTCCTCTAGTAAGTGTGTGCCACAGCCTTTATATATAATATATCTATATATATATCTATATATCTATATCTATATCTATATATATATATATCTATATATATATATATATATATATATATATCTATATATATATATACTGTTTCTCATAGTTACCAAATAACTATATAAGCTCTGCATTCTACCCAAAGCTATGGAATGGGGGTGCCTTAAGGCTTTGGGTATGTTGGTGTGATTAAGGTTTTGGTTCTTATTCATCCAGCAACCTCAATGGGAGGCAGAAACATACAACTGGGTGAAAACAGCATGAAGCTTTATTCACCAGTAGATCCTTCCAGAAGATTTAAGGGATCCATTCAGATTAGAAAGGGAGTTCCATCTTAAAGTAAAAAAAAAATAGCTTATTAAAGTGTGAAGTTATGGGATTCTCTCTCCCTGAAGCAGCTGTTCTGGCACATATTAGGCAGCTTCAAGAAAGGGTTGATTGACTTTTAGCAATGGGAGAAATACAAGGTTCAGATGGGGGTTTCACCTTCCTCTAGATCAGCCAGCAGGTAGGTAGGTATCATTTAGACAAAGAGACTGAATACTTACCTGCATCAAGAAACCGAAAAATGAAATTGGATGGTTGCTGTTTATTTCTAGACGTCAGTCTCAGTTCTTGATTAATCGTCTTCTTTGTCGCCGAGGATTATTGGGAAAATATGACTTTTTATGGAGACAATAAAACAGAGAAAAGACACTCATGAGCTGGACCCTGAATAGAATATAAAGCAGTTCCCTTTTTGCATCTCTCCCAAATTGTACTGCGCAACTGAACATGTTTGCTTCCATATAAATAACCAGAAATAACCAGTAACAGGTTTAATAGAATGAAGAAGCAGATTGGCAGAGTCCCTGCCACCTCAAGAGGCCCAGGAGAATAGCGGGCCAAAGGGAGTGAACCTCTAACAAAATAAGCTTAAGTATAGAACTGAATCATAATCCTTGCTCTGTGGATCATTTTAGTGGAAAAAATCCTTCCTATAGACATTGCCTTTTCTATTAATAACATTGGCATCAAATACCAACTTTATACTCCATAGCATTCCTCCAATAAACCCAACATACTGGCTCAAAAATACAAACTCTCATGAGAGCATGGGTTGGCTGGGCCCATAACGCTCTCACTCTTCAGGGGCATCACTATCCCCCAACCATATGAGGAAAAGGTTTTACAAATCCTGTCAGACCAACTGACACATTACACATTGTCCCTGGATCAACTTGTACTATGAGCTATCTTCCATAACCCTGTATTCCCTCACTTGCTAAAAAGCCATCCAACCCCTTCTTAAAGCTATCTAATGTATCAGCCTGTACCACTGATTCAGGGAGAGAATTCCACATCTTCACAGCTCTAACTGTAAAAACCCCTTCCGAATATTAAGGCGGAAACTCCTCTCTTCTAATCTGAATGGGTGACCTTGCACCACCTACTGGTATATAAAGCATTATAGTCATTATTATATGATCCCCTATATATATATATATATATATATATATATATATATATATATATATATATATATATATATATATATATATATATATATATACATAGTTATATCACCCCTTAAGTGAAGATCCCCAATTTGGCCATTCTCTCCTCATAGCTACGATTTTACATACCAGCTTAGTTGCCCTTCTGTACCCTCTCTAATTCAATAATATCCCGTTTGAGAACTGCAGATAAAAACTATACGGCAAATTCTAGATAGGACCTCACCAGTGCTCTATACAGTGGAAGAATAACTCCCTCCTCCTCCTGCAAAGCTATGCCCTTGCGTGCTCATAAGCAAGACAAGACTCTAGAGGAGAATGTGATATGGTGGCATTTACCTGCATATGTGGTTATAAAACAAAATGAGCAGGTAAATGAAAGACAGTGAGAGATTTATGTTTGTGGCATGCAGCTGGTATGTTCCCATGAGGACAACAGCTCCTTATATATATTCTAGCTCAAGGATATAGGATATACATGGAGCCATAAGGCTAAATCAGACATAAGCAACATGTGACCCACTTGGATATCCGTGAATTCCCAATATGTCCCCAAATGCCTATTACAAATAGTAAGATACAGAAAGCTGTAGTTCCCCATCTGGTCAGCCATAGGTTGCCCATCCCTACTTTACTCCAGCACAGCTCTAATAGAAGGTAACAGCTCCGTAATTTCACTACTCGCAAATCACATTTTTCCTCTTGGGGGTGCCCTCTGCCATACCTGCAACCAGAGTGAACTCTCATTTAATGGGCCAGTGTGTTTTTCCACCATCAACTGCCAACCATTAGCAATGGGAGAAATACAAGGTTCAGGTAGGTAGGTATGATTTAGGCAAAGAGGCTGAATACTTACCTGCATCAAGATACCCAAAAAATGAAATTGGACGGTTGCTGTTTATTTCTAGACGTCAGTCTCAGTTCTTGATTAATCGTCTTCTTTATCGCCGAGGATTATGGGGAATATTTGACTTTCTTTGGAGACAATAAACATAGAAAAGACACTCATGAGCTGGACGCTGAATAGAATATAAAGCAGTTCCCTTTCTGTATCGCTCCCACATTGTACTGCGCTACTGAACATGTTTGCTTCCTTATAAATAACCAGAAATAATCAGTAACAGGTTTAATAGAATAAAAAAGTCGATTGGCAGAGACCCTGCCACCTCAAGAGGCCCAGGAGAATAGCGGGCCAAAGGGAGTGAACCTCTAACAAAATAAGATTAAGTATAAAACTGAATCATAATCCTTGCTCTGTGGATCATTTTGGTGGAAAAAATCCTTCCTATAGACATTGCCTTTTCTATTAATAACATTGGCATCAAATACCAACTTTACAGGCCAGGTGGCAGCACCAGATACAGAACTGCCAATTGGCTGCAAGCTTCCAGGGACACTGCACCATGCAAAGCCTATTAAAGCCACTGCCTGGTTGCTAGGGAGAGAGACCTTAGAAACCAGAGAACTATTAAAGTGAAATGAAGATCTGTAGTCAACTAAAAAATTATTTTCCCAATAGAATACTTCTATCTGCCTCAGTGATCTTATAGCTGTGTCTCACTGACCATTGCTAAACTACAATTCCCAGAATTCTTTATAATAACCAGTAGCTGAGGTGTAGCTCATTTCACGACTGGCAGGCCACCAGAGGAGATCTCAGCAAGGCCATCATGAGTAGGAATGGGGGAAGTCCAATCAGGGACCCCATGAGATATGATGGTGGCCTTGGTTCTGTGTCACATGTAGCTCACTTGTTATTGGCTGATACAGAACCACCCTCTTTGCCATTACCCCAAAGCTGTATGCTACTGGCAGGGGGGTTAATAGGGGAAACAGACCCTCGGGAGTCCCAGGAGAAAAGAGGGCCCAGTGTACATCCCATCAGGCCCGGTCTTAGGCCGATTGAGCGCAATTGGGCCCCGTGAGACCCATCATGAGACCGTTGCCACCATCTGTAATACTACATTACAGCTCCGACTCTGAGTGAGTCTCTGAACAGGCGTCAGACTCGGCTCCTCCTGGAGCTGAATATTAACTCCCTCCAATCCAATTTGAAAGGCAAGCCAACAATTTAAAGGTATATGGCACTGGGATAAAAAGCCTCTAATCTCCCAGACATCACTGTTTCTCCTTTGCACTAATTCTGTGTGATATCTCACCCTGGGGTCACATGCACAGATTGCCTACTACTGCCCTGTAGCCTATATATGTGTGTGTATATGTGTGTGTGTATATGTGTGTGTGTGTGTATATATGTGTGTGTATGTGTGTGTGTGTGTGTATATGTGTGTGTGTATAAATGTGTGTGTGTGTGTTTATATATATATGTGTGTGTGTGTGTTTATATATATGTGTGTGTATATATATATATGTGTGTGTGTGTATATGTGTTTGTGTGTGTGTATATATATATGTGTATAAATGTGTGTGTGTGTGTGTGTGTGTGTGTGTGTGTGTGTATGTATATATATATATATGTGTGTATATATATATATATATATATATATATATATATATATATATATATATATATGCAACGGAAGGCTAGGGCACACACATAAGGAGTTACATACCTGGGTGCAATACAGAGATGCAATATTCACTCAAGAAAGATGCTGCTGCACACCAGGGTTTATTGTGAAAAAGTTAGTCCTTTATTTGATCGACGTTTCGGTCCTCACCTTGGACCTTTATCAAGATACATCAACAGACAAGTGAAAATAATTTATAGACTCACCCACCATACACCCACCACCAAGCCACGCCCCTGTTGCAGGTGTGTGTGATAATCATTAAGTGAACCTTCAATCAACTGACATGTGATTTCCAAAAAGTTTTTTTTAGGGCTGTAAGAAAATACAAAATACACATTATTATATAAATATTTTAAAGTGCTACCTATAAAACCAATAAAATGTTAAAAAACATTTAAAGCATGTCATATAAATGTTAAAACCAAACGCGGTGGCAAAAAATATATCCTATTAAAAAAGGCTAAGACACAAGACTTAAGTTACATAATAATTTAGAAGCCTGTTGCTACTATCTATTATCAAGAAAGGGAGAAAAAGAGCAGTATTCATTTAATCCTCTTGGGGCCACAGTATCCAATGTTTTTATCCAATAAACTTCTTTTTGTAGTAACATACGGTCCCAGTCACCACCCCTACTTGGTTCAGGCACTAAATCAATGCCCATAAATCTCAAAGTGGGCAAATCTATGGCCTTTCAACAAAAAGTGTTTAGATAGGGGAAGGTCTGAGTTACCCAACTCAAATGCTCTTTTGATAGAGGACCTGTGATTTCCCATTCTTTCTCTTAAAGTGTTCTGGGTTTTACCAACATAGGTCAAACCGCAGGGGCAAGATATAATATAAATGACATGTGTGGTGAATACTGCTCTTTTTCTCCCTTTCTTGATAATAGATAGTAGCAACAGGCTTCTAAATTATTATGTAACTTAAGTCTTGTGTCTTAGCCTTTTTTAATAGGTAGCACTTTAAAATATTTATATAATAATGTGTATTTTGTATTTTCTTACAGCCCTAAAAAAAAACTTTTTGGAAATCACATGTCAGTTGATTGAAGGTTCACTTAATGATTATCACACACACCTGCAACAGGGGCGTGGCTTGGTGGTGGGTGTATGGTGGGTGAGTCTATAAATTATTTTCACTTGTCTGTTGATGTATCTTGATAAAGGTCCAAGGTGAGGACCGAAACGTCGATCAAATAAAGGACTAACTTTTTCACAATAAACCCTGGTGTGCAGCAGCATCTTTCTTGAGTATATATATATATATATATATATATATATATACACACACATATATATATATATATATATATATATATATATATATATATATATATATATATATATATATTATACACATATACATATATATATAATGAATATTTAAATATTTACAGCCAATGTGGAAAAGCAAACCATTCCCTAAGCCACTCATACCTCACTTCTCCATAGAAAACCCCAAAATAAGCACCAGGAAAGGCTGTGGGCATTAAGGGCCACATAAAGTACACTATAAAGCAGAGATTTTTTTAAACTTAAATGCACACAACATTAGAT
This sequence comes from Xenopus laevis, assembly GCF_017654675.1. Taxonomy (NCBI): domain Eukaryota; kingdom Metazoa; phylum Chordata; class Amphibia; order Anura; family Pipidae; genus Xenopus; species Xenopus laevis. Next base: position 35,203,463 of record NC_054388.1, read on the forward strand.
ATGCAAAAGAAAAAATGGCAGTAAATTGCCCTCATATAGTTCCAGAGCCATTATCCCACTGCTACTATAGGCACCATCTCTCCCTACTATACCTGCTATCCCACAGTCACACTCCCTTCCCAGAGACTATTATCCCACTGTTACTATAGGCACCATCTCTCCCTACTATACCTGATATCCCACAGTCACACTCCCTTCCCAGAGACTATTATCCCACTGTTACTATAGGCACCATCTCTCCCTACTATACCTGCTATCCCACAGTCACACTTCCTTCCCAGAGACTATTATCCCACTGTTACTATAGGCACCATCTCTCCCTACTAAAATTTTCAAAAGGCTCGGGACCTGTGGTTTTCTAGATAACAGATCTTTCTGTAATTTGGATCATCATACATAAAGTCTACTAGAAAATGTTACTGGCTCTGCCAAAGTTGCCCCAATTGCGCCCCGCATTTGTTAAGATCGGCCCTACATCCCATCAAATACCAACAGCCCTAAATATAGACATGAGAGTGCACTGAGGGAAACTGGGGGCCAGTGACTCTGAGAATCAAAATGCAAAAATGCAGTGGCTGCAAATCTAATCCCAGTCTCTAGCCATGTGATCACAGCTGCATATAAACTGGAAACCTGCAAACTTCCAAGGATACTATGTCTAGCTATGACTATTAAAGCCATTCCCTGGTTGCTATGAGGTGAGAGCCTTAGCAACATGAAGCCTATTACAAGTAAAACATACAGAGCTGTCAAATAAAAAATCTAATCCCTAATAGAATACTTCTGACTAACTTGGTGATGATACTTGTAGTTGTCCAGCCATTGCCAGACTACAAGTCCCAGCATTCCCTGTGACAAGCAGTAGCTGAGTTGTAGTTCAGTTAACATCTGGTGGGTCACCAGACAGAGGAGATCTAAGCAGGACAACCATCAGTGGAGATTGGGGAGTCTAGTCAGGGGCCCCATGAGTTTTCATGATGGCCCTGCTTCTAAAGCTGCTTAGGTTTGGGGTTGATTCTGTTTCATTAAGCACAAGTTTGACTGGTCACATGTCACATATGTACCTGAGCAAGTGATTGGCTGCCAGTGACTGGGGTGCCATGACTTAGCTCAGTATGACATCACTCTCAGGGAAGCTCTGATTGGATGAAAGTTGCCAGGGAAGTTAACTTGAGGGCTCAGGTATGGATGGCAGTTATTTCCGTTCAGGATTCAGAGGTAAGTGGAACTACTACAGAATCTGGGGGGGGGAGATGACATATTACAAAAGGAGAATTAGGGATGGTTTGCCCCAAATGATTTATGGAAGCTTAGGGGAGTGAGGACAAACCACCCAAAACTACCCCTGGTACCAAAGCTCTCAAATTGACCCCCATTGCCTGCTATTGTATGTATGCCTGCCTGTGTATGGCCAACATAAGAATCCCAATCACAACAATTCATTGCTATGTCAATCACCCACACCCAAAAAGGGTTTTTAGCTATTACTCTGTAAAGTCCCCCCTACATGTCCATTTGGTAACCAGGATCACCCACACTTGGGTGGCAGGGGTGTCCAGGGTCCTTGATTGCACCAACCTTTTGTATCTCTCCTAATCAGCTTCATTCTATTAAATCTGCTACTGATTTGTGTGACTGGTTATTTATAGAGGGGCAAGCATATTCAGTAGTGCAGTACAATTGGGAAAAATAGTGAAAGGGAAAACCCAGTATATACAGATATATATGGCAGAGAGGGCTCAGCTCACAACTTCTCCTCTCTATTTTTCTCTCCCCATAAAGCGATTTGCGATTTTTCGAGATTTTTTAGAGTTTTTCATTGAATTGTCAACGACTTGAAGACCATTTTTTTAATTTTACATCAAAGGCAGAAGGATAACTACAACTTGCCCAACCCATTGAGGATCATCTGGAGGAAGGTAAAGATCCTGCATTTCCCTTCTGTAAAATGTTTTACAAAGTAGATGAGGCTGAAAAAAGACACACGTCCATCAAGCTTAACCTTTTTGTGTAACTGCTAGCAAAACCTCACTGACCCTAAAGCTAAACCTGTGCTTCTCTAGATACAGCTGAACTACAATTCCCAGCATCCCCTATGAGTTGTAACTCTAAGGCAATGTGTATTTCATGTTCCTTGTATATTTATTGATACTTTTGAACTTTTATTAAGCCTCTCTTTAGTTATAAATGTCAACTGTGACTTGACGTCTAGGGTCCCACTCATCCTACCAACTGTCAAAAGCAACTGTTAAAAGCAACTGTCACTAGCATCAGCACTAGTGTGGATGATACAGTAGAACCCCCACTTTAAATGCTCTGATTTCAAGTTTTCCCTTATTTTACATTGTTATTTTGTGGTCCCACCTGTATTTTATGCCTAATACATTTCCCTGATTTTACATACTTTTTTTCTGGTCCCCTGAAAAATGTAAAAGGGGGTTCTACTGTATATTAGAAAGGGCTGCAATAGAAACAAAAGTAGCAAATGTCAGAAGAAACAAATGCCTAGCATTAGGAATTATTGTGTTATGGTGCAGGAGCACGAATCATAGCACAGCTGGTTATGGGAAGCAGGCACATTGGGTACATGCAGCGATCTCTACATTAATAGGACAAATGAATCTCAATGCATGATGGGATCTGTAGTCTTATCACAAGCCAGCCCAGATCATGACATTATACAATACAATTCTAACTACCTTTTCTTGGCAGCATTATTCCCCCCTATAATATGTGTAAGGTATCACTCTTGGCTGTAGACATTGCCATGTTGCTCAATATAGTTTTAGATCCAGACATTATTCAATATTCCCAAACATTTGTGAGCCAGGGGCTTAGAGACCCCAGGGCAGGACTTAGCTTTCTACAATTCCAGGGGTAAACCTGCAGCAAATAAGCACATACCCCAAATAACACTAGCTGGCCATGTTACATAGTTAGTTAGGTGTACATAGTTAAATCGGGTTGAAAAAAGACAAAATCCATCAAGTTCAACCCCTCCAAATGAAAACCCAGCATCCATACATTCACCCCTCCCTACTTTTAATTAAATTCTATATACCCATACCTATACTAACTATAGAGTTTAGTATCACAATAGCCTTTGATATTATGTCTGTCCAAAAAATCATCCAAGCCATTCTTAAAGGCATTAACTGAATCAGCCATCACAACATCACCCGGCAGTGCATTCCACAACCTCACTATCCTGACTGTAAAGAACCCCCTACGTTGCTTCAAATGAAAGTTCTTTTCTTCTAGTCTAAAGGGGTGGCCTCTGGTAAAGTGATCCACTTTATGGGTAAAAAGGTCCCCTGCTATTTGTCTATAATGTCCTCTAATGTACTTGTAAAGTGTAATCATGTCCCCTCGCAAGCGCCTTTTTTCCAGAGAAAACAACCCCAACCTTGACAGTCTACCCTCATAATTTAAGTCTTCCGTCCCTCTAACCAATTTAGTTGCACTTAGTCTCTGCACTCTCTCCAGCTCATTTATATCCCTCTTAAGGGATATAAATGTATCTAATGTAGGTGGCATTATTACAATGTGTAATTATAAATGAGAATAAGGAAAAATTTAAACAGGAAAAAGGAAGAGTTGAAATGTTTTGTTTGGCCACTCAAAGACTTTTGCAGCTGCTGTTTAGTTGCTATAGTTTAATTACCATAACAACCACACACCAGTTTGGAAATAAAATTAGTACATGAATAGAAAATAATGGGCTGAAAATAAATAATACTAGTACTTGGTTTAAACCAATGGGGATAAGAAGTGTGAAGATGTCATAAAATGACTACTTTGCCCATATCAACTTCCCTACCTGCTCAGATGTGTAGCAGTGAGGTTACAGAGAGGTGCTTGTCTTGAGCTTGTAGTTTACCAGCAGCTACAAACAGTTGTATTCTTTATCTCCACTGAAGCAGCCACTTACACCAACCTTTTTTTTCTCATACAGGAGCGTCAAGATGGGTGCCGGACATTCTAACATCTTGCGTCGGCACCGGCATTCTGAGGTAAGGCAGATGGAAATATCAAGCTGACGCTTCATGCCTGACGATTAGAGACCTTACCAACAGATAGAAAAGAAAATTCCTCAGATTATAAGAAATATTTCATAAACCCATTTGACAAACAGTTTTCTGATGTTCATGACAAATATCATGTTTCATAGTAAGTTAGGTTGAAAAAAGACACACATCCATCAAGTTCAACCTTTTGACTTTTTTCGCCAGTTGATCCAGAGGAAGGCAAAAAACCCCATTTGAAGCCTCTTCAATTTGCCTCAGAGGGGGAAAAACATTCCTTCCTGACACCAAAATGGCGATTGGTCTAGTTCCTGGAACTATGGCTATCTTCCATAACCCTGTATTCATTCACTTGCTAAAAAGCCATCCAACTCCTTCTTAAAGAAGGAAAGTCTAAAATAAAATAAAGCTTTAATTACTGGCCATAAAATATAAATATTATTACCAGCAAGCATTTCTTCATTCCGTTTTTCATTCATTCTTGCGCTGTAATCGTTTTTCAAATAAGTGGCGAGCTGCACAGAAACGGATGTCTTTGCTCCAGTCCATAAATCCTTCTAATCAGGGCACACGCATGCGCAATCCGTCTAAGAGTGGCCCTGCGCAATCGCACTATGATCTCCTGTCTTCCCGAGAAGAGATGACGTTTAGGTCACGTGATCTGCCCATTCGTCATCCCTAAACTCTCTCTACCTGCATTTACTCCACCTTGATTGATGTTCCCCTTTGCCTGGTAACAAAGGGAAGCTTTGAAGCGAGCACAGGAACAGAGGACACGCAAATATACCCAGCGTTCGGGTCTGTAAAACATATTGTGGCACTTACAGGCTTATTCAAAGAATGTGCACTATAGATGCGACACCAATGCTTATCACTGTGTAGCGACATATGCGTGCTTGTTTGGTTACACCACAGGGTCACGGAAGAAGTGCATCCGCACTAGAGACAAAGCGCAGGGAGGCAATTTGACAATGGAAGTTTACACTATAGAAAAATTTTGGAATGGAAGTGCACAAAACTGTAAAGCCATTGCAATTCTCAATGCGGCGTTTCAGGAGGGGGGATAATGGCAAAGAGAAAGAGGGAGGTTATTTTTTTTAACTTTCCTTCTCCTTTAAAGCTATCTAATGTCAGCCTGTACCACTGATTCAGGGAGAGAATTCAACTGTAAAAAAAAAACATTCCAAACCAATAGGAGGAAACTTTTTTCTTCTAATTGGAATGGGTGACAGGCACTTAACCATTGTTTATTAATTGTTTCCCATTCTCTATAGACTGTCAACATCAAACAGTCTCTTGATGCTTGTGAGCCCCAGGTAGGTGTCTCTCTTTCAGAAATGAAGGAGGAGTTGGTGAGAGTCATCCAGAAGGAGATGAAGATGGCAGCAGGGGCCGAAAATCTGTACCATGCCACCAAGGACAGAAAGACCAGAGCCCTGATGAAGGAGCTGAGGAAGAGCAGTGAGAAGAGGCTGAAAGCCCTTTACTCCTCTCTCCTCAAGCTCAATGAGGAGATAGTTCGGAGGGAAGCAGAGCATGTTCCAGGTGAGTCACAACAGGCTCTAGCCTCTTTTCTATTGGCATTATATGGGGTAACGTGTGTCATCCCATCCACTACCCCTTCATGGGAAATTAAAGTAAGCCCCACAGAACTATAGATGAATTGTATGGCTTTTGCATGTACTTTTCAAACAACTGATTATTAATAGCATCTTACCAAATCAAGAAACATCCTTAAGCCTTAGGTTCAAGAAAGTTTTTATATTTGAAAATTCATTCACTATGTTTATTTACTGTCTCTTTAGATGCAGCAGTGGAGACTGCTAGTGACACTGGTGTTAAACCTCCTAGCAGAAGAGGTCAGCGCAGAAGAGGTCAGCGCAGAAGAGGTTCAGGTCGTTTCAGAACCTGCCAGTGATTCTTTCCAAGTGAGTATTTTATACTGATGCCATTCATTTCTTGGCCAGAACATAAACATTGCTTTTATCATATCCATGTGATTGCCACATTCATTCATTGCACAATTGTCCTTGGTTTGCAGCATCATCATGACGAATCCACTGAAGAACCAGTGCCAGAGGTAGACGAGGTACCCGAAGAGCCATCGGAGAGGTGAGGATATTGTGGAGTTTATTAGAGACCAGATTAAATCCCTACCCTATACTATCATCAAATAAAATCTTCACAATAACAGGATTATTCTTCTGATTAAAGTAAAGTATTAGATTGGCACAGAAGAGGATAGATGGTAATATGCACCTGCACTTTGGCTGGGAGATTACACAATACATAATTCAATAGCACAAAGCACCTATGAATTATGGCTATGGGGTGCTGTGCTATTGAGGATTATGGAGAATGAATCGGCTAAGGGTAAATAGAAACGCAAAATAACAAACTTACTTTTCCTTATAGTGAGATATCTGTGGATGAAGAAAACATCAGCCCAACTCCACCTGATGCAGCAGAAGGATGTCCACTGGCAGTGACAAAGGACCCACAGTAAGATGCAACCTGCACATGATGATTATTATGACTATTAACATTTCATTTGAAATAAAAATGAGTTTCATGTTGGGTATTTCTTTTTCAGAGCTTTGCAGTTGACCAACTACAGACTGCAAGACTTCAACCAACGTGGTTTCCTAGGCGAGGGCGGATTTGCCAAGGTAATATTAAACTTAATCCATATTAGGATGACTATTGGCACATGCAAGAACAGTGGCTAAACAGTTAGTTCTGTTACCTTGCAATGCTGGGGCAAGTATGGATCGATTCTTGCAGCTCTCTGAAAGGGGTATGGATGTTCTGCATGTATCTTCCTGCATTTCCTGAGATTCTCTCTTATTCCAGGTTCTCCTTGTTGAACACGGCGGCAACCAAAAGATCCTATGCCCTGAAAATCTTGAAAAAGGGAGAGCATCACCTCCTCAAGGGGCATTGAAAGGTCAGTTTATGGAAATGATCATTTTAGCATGGTTGGCTTTTGTTACTTACCCATGTCCCTTGTTCTGACAATGAATGCTTTTAATATTCAGGATCTTGCTAGAGAAACGGGTTGCTTTCGCCGTTGCTGACCACCCTTTCGTTGTGGATATCCACGCCACGTTCCAGTCAGAATACCATCTATTCTTTCTGATGGAGTACGTTGCTGGCGGCTGCTTAAAGAGCTACCTGCAGAGGGAAGGTGCATTTGAACAACCAAGAGCTATGTAAGTACAAATTAAACCTTTACCTAGAGTCATGCGGGTGCCATTCATACAGTAAGTAAGTAGTATACAGGGTCTGGCTCCTTGTTATCTGACAAAGGCAAGAGGATGTAAGAAAACATCATTATTTGGAAATATATAACATATTGTATTTAAGCGGAGCTGCATGCAAGAACATACCATGATAGTAAGTGGGTCTCTTGACTTACAGCGAGCCAGTAATATTTAGACAGGAGATACACTACACTAACAAATATATGACTATGTATTCAATAAACCTAATGATGGGATTCTCCTTTGCAGGTTCTATGCTGCTTGCACGCTGATGGCCATTTCATATTTACATGAAAATGACATCATACACCGGTAAGTATATTTATTATTTTCATGTACATGAAACATTTTGCAATATAAAATGTAAGGGAGCATTACTGCTAAACATATCAGACAAAGAACAGAAGCCAATATTAATATCCCCTGTAGGAGCATGACCACAAGAGCAGAGAACTTCAGCCTTGTGCTTTTAAAAAGGCCATGATCTACTTAGTGACTTATAATATCCTTATATTTTACATAATTAATTGTTATTATTCACGTTACATCACTAATATTTCCCCTTTTGTCACAGTGTCCCAGATATGTTGTACTTTGCTAACTTTTGCTGTTGTTTTACCACAGAGATCTCAAGCCAGGAAAACCTACTTTTAGACAGCAGCGGATATGTTAAACTGGCTGATTTTGGGCTGAGCAAAGACGGGTAAGGATTCTCATAAACTAACAAATCAAAAGGTTCAGTTTCACATAATGTTATTGAGGTTCATGAAGTGACTGACATTTGTAGTTTCATATTATGAGAAAGTGAGAGTGAACTTTTTCCTACTAAGTTATACTTTAGCAGAGCAGATTAAAGGAGGAAAGAAAAGGTGGAAATCACTGAGGGTGCCAAACTGTTAGGCATATCCCCCATTGATTAGTATCACTTAATGTTCAGTTTGTTTGCTGAGCATGCAGGTCAGGATGAAAAGAAAGCTGAACAGTTACTGTATGTGTCTAATATGGCCCAGCAACTAGTGGCCAACTGGCTAAAAGTTAGAGAGAGACGCAACATAGTGATTTGTGTTCTGGCTGTGTACCTTAGACATCGGTTTACTCAGCTATTATGGATTACATTTTTTGGCTGACTATATTGAAAACTTTTTTTCACAGACAATATTTTACCCAGTTTCATTATCAAACTAAACATTATTAAACTGAGTCGATACAGATAAATAAGCCCCAATGTCATCCGTTTACTTACAATAACTGTTTTTTTTCAGAATTGGCTATGAAGGGGCGGAAACAAGTAGCCTGAAAGGATCTTTTGGCTAGCATGGCACCAGAAGTCCTCGCCAGGGAGCCATACTCAAGATCTGTCGACTGGTGGTCTCTGGGGCATGTAATATACGAAATGCTAGTTGGGGAGGTAAGTAGAAACCTTAATAACTGGACGGAATAGGCAACTGTTTATTAACTTAATAACATCAAGAATTAGCTATATTAGTCACATATGGCACAGAGCAATAAGTTGTTTGTGTGGCAGCATTTTTGCATTGATTGCATTTGTAGGGAATATAAATGGTATGCTAAAATATGCCCACTACAATCTAACCTTACAAACCCCTTTAATGTATGTAGCAAACAGGTTTTGAAGCCTTCTTAGCCACTTACAACTGATTAGTTTCTATAAACTATTGTAACAGTAGAACTTTCTTATGTTCCACATTGTAGAAACCAATGCTGAGACCATCTACTGGTTTAGTCGTCCCGAAGTTCCTGGCAGCGGATGCCGTCAACTTAATATCAGGGGTAAGTTACTCAGTAAGTTAAGGGCGCAAGCTGTGGTCCAACCAGTAATTCATGAACAGGTAGCACTATCCTTGCATCCCTTAAATCATTTCCTTTCAATTTGTGCAGTCTAACTGTGTATTAGCCTTTTATAGCCATTAACTGTCACACAGCGCTGCAACAGAGATTATCTGCTAATGTTTCTAAGGTCATTCTCTTCTTTGTAGCTCTTACAGCGGGACCCACTGAAGCGGCTGGGCTCAAGTGAAAGAAGATGCATGTGATGTTATGCATCATTATTTCTTTCGAGTAAGTTCATCTTTCAGTCAACTTTTGGTAGCTACAGAAATGAACTAAGGGTAAGGCCACACGTGGAGATTCGGCACTGAGGCAACTTTTGGGCGACTATTGAAAACGCAATCGCCGTGTGGCATTTAGCGCAGGCGACTTTTCATTGTAGCCTATAGGGAAACCCGCTGAGGCAGTTCGGGGAGATAGTCGCTCAAAAGACGAGGGAATTAGTAGCCAGGAGAAAAAATCTCGCGGAATCTCCTCGTGTGGACTAGCCCTAAAGGTACAGATGAACTCCCAATGTTTATATGCTAATCAAACATATTTTAAATAAAATAAAAGTTTAAGTATGCTAAGTAACAATTAATAATAAATGTTTTTATATTGTCTATTAACCAGAGCATTGACTGGATGGCTTTGCTAGAGAGAAGAATGCAGCCCCCGTTCATACCTGAGGATGTTAGACTTTCCGAGGATAAAGATCAACATCTAGTTCTAACTCCTCCCTCCGAGGGTTCCTTGGCCATGGAAAAGGAGATTGCGGAAGCCTTTAGGGACTTCGATTATACCGCAATGTAGAGCTCCAGGATCAACCTGCAATGCCAAAATCACCAGCGTGAGATCTTGATTATTTTTCCTTCCTTCCTCTGCAGTAGGACCGGCGGTGCCCCCCACTTGCACCACAGCTCAACCAGCAGTGCCCCTCCTCCTTCCACCTCCACCAGCGGTGCCCCTCCTCCTTCCACCACAGCTCCACCAGAGTTGAACCTCCTTTTACCACCATAGCTCCCCCAGCGGTGCTCCCCTACTTCAAACTAAAATATGGTATCATAAACAGGAGCGCACTTAAGCCACTCGGTAGACACAGCATTCCTTTTCACTCCATCCCTCAGTGTGCAGACGCCGGGGTCTGTGGGCTGCCTGGGGTTTAATGGAATGGAATAGAATGCAGCATTCACCAAGCAGCTTAATGATGCTCATGTGTATGCTACCATATTGCTTTCTATATCTTATCCTTCCTCCATAATACCACCAGCGGTGACCATCCCCTTTCAATAATAGTTAGACCAGAGTTGCCTTCCCTTTCCATATAAAATATGGTATCATGAACTGGAACACCATTAAGCCACTCGGTAGACACTACATTACTTTTCACTCCATCCCTCAGTGTGCAGACGCCGGGGTCTGTGGGCTGCCTGGGTGAAATGGAATGGAATAGAATGCAGCATTCACCAAGCAGCTTAATGATGCTCATGTGTATGCTGCCATATTGCTTTGTATTTTTTTTCCTTCCACCCTAATACCACCACCGGTGACCTCCCCCCTTAAATCAGTTACACCAGCTTTGCCTACCCTTTCCATATAAAATATGGTTTCATAGACAGAAGCCCCCTTAAGCCACTCGGTAGACCCTGCATTCTTTTTCACTCCATCCCTTGTGCAGACGCCGGGGTCTGTGAGCGCCTGAGGTTTAATGGAATGGAATAGAATGCAGCATTCACCAAGCAGCTTAATGACGCTCATGTGTATGCTGCCATATTGCTTTCTATTCTTATCCTTCCACCATACCACCAGCGGTGACCCCCCCCTTTAAATCAGTTACACCAGCGGTGCCTTCCCTTTCCATATAAAATATGGTTTCATAGACAGAAGTCCCCTTAAGCCACTCGGTAGACCCTGCATTCTTTTTCACTCCATCACTCAGACTGTAGAAGCCGGGTCTGCAGGCTGTGTGATTTCCAAAGGAATGGAACAGAATGCAGAGTTCACCAGCAGCCTAAAAGGTGCTCATGTGTATGTTGCCATATTCCTTTCTGTTTCCCTTACCCTTATTTTCCTTAATTATATATGACGCGTTGATCCTGGGAGCAAATCCGATTGCCCTTAAGGAGTCAGGAAGGAATTTTTCCTCTAGTTTCTCAGAGGTTTTTTGCCTTCCTCAGGATCAAAAAGCGTAGTTTTTCATTTTTATCAATAATAAATAAATTATTACATATTTAATTAACTTCCATGTCGCTGTGTGTATCTTTATTCCTGGTATTGGTCTGTCTATTTTACTAGAGAGGGGGAGGGAGTAAAAAAATGGCTTGCAATAAAGAAACACTGAAAGGTTCAGTACCTGTGAGTGACACCAGTCCTACTGCAGGTACGGCTGCTCCACCAAGCATTATCACACTGGGCCGGAGAGTTTGTTTATAATATGTATTCTTTGCATTCTCCCACCATTCATCATCATGGTATGAGGCTGAATGCTCAGTGCACCTGCTGGTACATCCACGCATCAAAAAGCTGGAGAAGAGAAGAAAAATAATTAATAAAATAAACTCAGGGTTTAGTAACACTTGAATGTATCACAGTAAGAGTAAAACCTATAAAAGCACAAGACAAAATTATGAATGTATTTAAGGCCCTAAGATATCTAATTGTGAAATGTTGCAGCCGTATTCAGAATAAAGAATGGATCCCACTCTCCCTTTCATAGCTGGTCAGGTATTCATATTGTGGGGTTCACAGCGACCAGGCAGAGAAACATTTACTGATTTGTTCTTAGGATTTGTGTAATGCTTCAATGTCTGATAGGGGATGCTCAGGTTTTTGGCAGGCGTCTACTCTACCACCAGCCCCTTCTCCCATAACCTACCTTTTTTGGCCAGCTCACCATGTCACATGCAGGGTTTGAAAGTCGTGGTTGGAAAGAATGGGTAGAGTTCAAAACAAATAGCTGTCATAGGAGACTTTGTAAACACGAAAGGTGTGCAGTATGTGTTTTACGTTAAACTGCTTCTACTTGTTGGTATTGAGTCTGTGTTTGCACCTTGGCTGGCCTGTGCCCGACGAGAGTGAAGTAGGCACTAGGTTTAAGGAAAGAGGAAAGCCCGTATCCTCAGCTCTCTTTACCCAAAGAAGGTCCTGAGCCAATTTTCCTTCACTTCAGTAGGCATACAGTACTTTGAATGAGCTCTAGCAGAGCTTGAGTGATACACTGTTTCTGTACCTTTAAGAGGTGGTTCCTGAGGTACACAGGGTATAGATAGCTACATTGACCAATCACCTTTAATAGCAGGGAGAAGCGGGCTAGACCAGGTGAGCATACCCTGAACTATATAGCGTGTAATCCAAATGGAAGAGTGCGCTGGGATGAGCGCCCCTGTGAAGTGAACTGGTAGCTGAAGCAGAAGTTCCCAGCTGGCCCCAAGTGAGGCAGCCCCAGGATGAAAGTGAAGAAGCACTACTTCAATGAGTGGCCTCTGAAAAATGCGCTTGTTGCAGCTGGCACTGTATAAAGTGGTTATAGACTGCATTATTACATTGATCTACAACTATATAACACACACGTTTTGAAGCCTGGGCTAGTTAGTGACCATAAAAGCACCCAGTGGTCTCTAATTACCCTTTAATGTTTGGGAGGATGTTCATACAATATAATGTAGATTTTGGAAGCAGTCACAACAGCAGGATAACTGCAATTAAGCTTTTACTGTGCATCCACAGGACATGTTTCGGGCTCACAGGCCCTTTTTCAAGCTTAATAACAGTCATCCTGCTGTTGTCAGTGCTTCCCAAATCTACATTATAGTTACTAGTTCTGTGCCCCTATAGCTACATCTCTGATTAAGACCATAAAAAGAAACACAGAGGTGTTTGAAACACTGATCTTTCTGCACACAAGTAATACAGCGTGAAGGAGAAAACACATGAAAATATGGGTGGATACTAAGTTTGGGGTAAGAAATTGAGGCTTTTGAAACACCCTTCCTAAACTGCCCCAAAATCCTATTTTTATCTACAATAGTTTTGATACATACAATCTGTTTTGCATATGTGATCTATGAAAGCATTAATTTTGTGCTTATTTGAATTTGTACTTATCGGTTGGGGCTGCCACGTGGCTTCCCTTAGGCAATACTTTAGAGCAGTGCTGTCCAACTGATATGGTACAGAGGGCCGGAATTTTTCTAATCTACATAGTGGAGGGCCGATAATGGAAGCCAATGTTAGCCACTCCCTGTTTTTAGACCATACCTACTTTAAACCACACTCATTTTACTGCAAGACCATGTCCACATTAATAGCACACCAAAAAAAGCAGATGGTTAGTGCTCACTGCAGGGATCAGGGCCAGAACTAGGGGTAGGCAGCTCTCTAGGACAGGTACATAATACTTGCTGCTTGCTGGCACAGGAACAGATTGGGGGCAATATGATGGCTGCTGAAGGGCTGTATGATGGATGGCTGCTTAGCTTGAGGCTACAAGTATGGGGGGCAGTATAATGGATGGCTACTAGCACAGGTATGGGGGGCAGTATGATGGATGGCTACTGGCACAGGTACAGGGGGGCTTTATTATGGATGGCTGCTGGGCTTGCTGGTACAGGTACAAGGCACAGTAATATAACTGAAAAAGTATTGCACATTTTCTTGCTTTCTTTATTTAAAAACCATCATTGTAAGGAGGTAAATGGTAATGCAGGACAGGGGTGGGCACTGATTGAAGCTCTTGCCTAGGGTGCCAAACTACCTGGCCCGGCACCAGCAGGGATGCCACTCATATGGGAACAAAGTTAAGTCCTATTAAGACCTACCCTTAAATCCATATGCTCCCCTTCCCCTGTGTATAATACAGTTCTCCAGCATATGATTAAACACCTTAGGGGCCCCTAACAATAATTTTCAAATGCTAACAAACCCCCAGAACAAATACCAGGCTTATGTTCCATTGGGATCATAGGTCAGGCAGAGTATGGCAAACACAGGGTGCAAAGAGCCGGCAAGTATGACACACACAGGGAGCATAGGGAAGCAGAACAGAGCAGGAGACAGGAAAATCAAGACCACTCAAGATGTACTACATACAGTGACAGTGCTGGCTGCACCATTGCATTCTGAATAAAGTGTAAACAGTGAACAATGTGGGCAGTTTTCAGTCTGGGTCTCAGGTGTGAATAGTACAGGTCTACAGAGGGTTTACACTGATTAGTGATTATGCCACTTCTGTGATGGTTCCTGGATGGTCTCTGGCACCCTGTATATATCCAATGTATTGTAAGTATGGAATCATTCACGACAGCAGGTTAACTGCAATTAGGCTGTTTATTATGTCACCACCATGTGGTGACATAATAAACAGCCTAATGCAGTAACCTGCTGTCGTGAATGGTACTCAACAATACATTGAATAGTACAGTTTTAGGGGAGTGAACACTAGAGGTGTCACAATTTGTGAACAATAAAAGGGGATCACAGGTGTGAACAATACAGGGGATTAGTCTGAATTTGATGTTTAAACAATGCAGGGCCAGTTAATCTCTGTAGTGATACCTTTTAAATCTTGCAATGGTAAACAGACACAGCAGGCAGACTTTGATGTGGAGGGCCATTTAAATGGGGGTCGCAGGCCGCCAGTTGGACAGCCCTGCTATAGAGGGATATGACTTATGCTGGGCGTATATATGGGAAGTTAAAGGAGACATATAACATAACTGAAAATCACATCCCCCAAATCTTGTAGGTAATAGTGAATACTATATTCAGTGGCGTAACTAGATATTACTGGGCCCACAGCAAATTATTTTAAGGCCCCCAAAATGTTTAGAGGTTGACTTGTTTTACCATCATTTATTGAAACTGTATATGAATTAGGGCCTTACGGTGCCGCTGTATCTCCAGGGTCTGCTCCTCTGTAGTGAGGCCTCTTTATCGGAGCTTCCTATAGATCATCACTGTTAGTGAAGTCCGGGTCGACAAAAAAGCAGACCCACATCCGTCCACTCATAACCCGCACCTGTCCTCTCACAACCGCGCATCCGATCCGAACCTTCTGGCACTTTAATTTAAAGTTATACAGGAACAAACCCAAACCTGCACATCCTGGCCTTCTGATTCTTAAATGCCCGGTGCTCAATGATGGAGAGATCGGCGCCCTCACAATAAAGAATGTAAGAAATTTTACTGGCACATGTGACAAATGCAAGTAGGGCCAAGCCCTTGCGGTTTATGGGTAGCACCTTTGTTAAGCATGCTTGGATTTGTCAACCCATTCCTAACAGTACCTAAAACTCACACGACTTCAATGTGGCCAACAAATAGTCCAAATCTAAACCCTGTATAAAGTGCTAGGGTTTGTCCAGACAGAATCCCAGAGTTGGTGCATCCTTGTTTAAAAAGGACAACTTTAAAGGCTCTGTCCCATAGACCCTCTCTGGTGTGTTCCATATAAGCAGCAGACATCCCAAGGGCCGCCATTAAAAATCAAGGGGCCCAGTTCAACAAAAAATTTCTGGGGCCCCTGAGCCACGCCCACCTCACAAACCCCACCCCACAGTTAAAAGACCACACAGACATCAGTGCTAAAATGCTAAACTCCCCACACACAAGTTATAAAAAGCCATTGATAGTAAGGGTCCCCCTATACAAAAAAAAAAATTTGGGGTAAGGGACCCACATTTAAAAAAAAAAAAAAACATTTGCGGGTGGGATTGGTGGTCAGGTCCCCCCATAAATTAAAAATAAATGTTGGCACCAGGGCCCTTCTTGCAAGTTTAAAAAAAAAAAAAAAACCGGGGGCCCCAGAGAATATTTTAAAAAAAAAACTAACATGGTGGCAGGGCCCTGTAGAGTATTAAATAATACATTGGTGGCTAGGGCTTTAAAAGAAATTAAACACATACATTGGTGTCCAATAGAACTGAACTCATGGCTTCGGGACCTCCAAGTTTGGCTCTTTAGTGACTTTGGGACTTTCCGCTGCTTCAGGACTTCAAGTTCAGCTCTTTCGTGACTTCGAGTCTCTTCACGGCTTCTGTAGTTCAGCTCTTTTTGTGACTTCGGCAATTGGGGACTTGTTTTTCGGTGGTTCAGTTTTTCTCGCTACCCAATGATAGGGCCAGCGACACACTGCTGTTGAAAAAGGGAAAGCAAATTGAGTGGTTGCATTAACGAGTTCCATGGATGGATTGGGCCGTATAGATGTCCTGCCATATTTTGATGCACTCTATGTGATAAAGAGATATCCATTAGCCAAGGCCTTAATAAATAGCACCACACATTTGGTACCTACCACTGGCCATAGAAAAAGGCTTAGTACTGTGATAATGGGTGGACAAAACATATGGCAATTTGGCCAAACCTACAGATGGGTAACTGCACTGGTCTGAAGGGAAGATAAAGAATAACAGATTACAAAGACAAGGAGAGCTAGATGTTTCCCAATTGGCCAATCCTCCAGCACATAGTGTTTCATATTTGTTCCAGCTCAGATTTTTCATTTTGGAAAGGGATAAACTAGCGGATGAGTCATTTGGGCAACTACACCTTTATGATGGCTGGTAATTTATTGACATGTATGCAAAACCTGGGATGCCATATATAAACAGTTTAAATGTGGCATAGTGGGGGGGGGCGTGGCCAGCAGCCGATGTGAGGAGACGCACTTGCTGAACGCTCCATTGCCCAGGCCTATACCTTGTAAATACTGCATTATACCAGAGCAGCCACGGACCGGTATTGCGACCAGAGAGCCCCTCTACCACAGCGATCAATAATGAGGCAAAACCGGGCTCAGAAACGAGCTTCAGAAGCAGCTAACCGGTTTTGATCGTTATGCAAGGGGGAGTTGGGACGTCCAAGATGGTGACGAGCCTGAAGAAGCAGCGCAGCATGGAGCGTGCTCCTGGTTACCATCGGCAGCAGAACCAACCATGCAGGACCTGTTACTCAAGATCCGAGCATCTAAGGAGGCATTGTACCGCACTCATTCCCTCAAAAACTGAAGAGATAAAGCTGGACCTGTCAATAATAAAGCAGGACATGCAGAAACTGCGCAAGCCGAATATACCCGGCGCGGTCCAGGATCTGCGCCAAGCTCTCATGGAGTCTCAGCATAAGGCGGACAACTTAGAGAATAGGCTGAGTAGGAACAACCTCAGATTTGTGGGGTTCCCGGAACACGAGGAGGGCACTGCTCTGGAAAACTTGAGGAGTGGCTGAAAGAGTACTGGGGACGCCTAACCTGGCCACCACATTCACCATAGAACGGGCCCATAAAATTCCCTCCAGGCCCACGCCCCTGGGGGGTCCAGCCAGGACGCTTATTGCCAAGCTGTTAAAATGCCAAAGACAGGGACAGCATCCTAAAGCTAGCCTGCAACAAAGGCCCACTTAGGTACCCAAGCACATACTATATCAATCTATGCTGACTTCTCAACTAAGGTACAAAAG
Organism: Xenopus laevis; assembly: GCF_017654675.1. Classification (NCBI taxonomy): domain Eukaryota; kingdom Metazoa; phylum Chordata; class Amphibia; order Anura; family Pipidae; genus Xenopus; species Xenopus laevis. The sequence continues at coordinate 35,221,029 of NC_054388.1, forward strand.
CAGTGGGCTAAGTTTTTTGAAGCCAAAAGGCGACTCCAGGAGGCCAAGCTTGAATACGCCATGACTGATGGTCATAGCTGATGGCAGAACCCTCTTCTTCACCAGCCCACAAGAGATAAACAAACTGGCTAGATGGCAGGAAGTAGGGGACAAGGCGAAGCAGCATACCCTCCCCGTGACAACCCCACATAAGGTGATACTCTGAAAGAAAATGACTGGAAGACCTATTGGAAAGCCGCTGGAGAATACCAATGATCAGCTTTTCAGGCTTGCTGGGCAGGAACCGACCCCTAAGTCTGACTATAACCCGTTCCAGGCAGAAGGCAGCCTATGCTATGGATTACAAAACTTGACTACCCCAGTTTGATGGCACCATTGGATTACAAGTTTGGTTTATTTTACTGATCTTTCAATTTTGGGCACCAAAGTTGATCTAGAACATTGGACTGTAATGCTAGACTAATAAGGTGGACTATACCATTGGCCTACAACACTGGACTCTAGCATGGGCTGAATGTACAGGACTGGGACACGGGGCTGCGGAAACGGAAAATACCGGGAGTTAGGCATGTTGTAGCCAAGCTGATGTTGGGAGATCGATCCACCCCAGCATGAATTGAAGGGGCAAGCATATATGATGGGTGTACCAGATTAACTAAATTAGGTAGATGGGGGGGGGGGAGAAGGAAACCAGGATGGAACAAAAAAATAAATAATAACAGCAACAAAGCACTTACATTTATATATATATATATATATATATATACAGTGGTGTGAAAAAACTATTTGCCCCCTTCCTGATTTCTTATTCTTTTGCATGTTTGTCACACAAAATGTTTCTGATCATCAAACACATTAACTATTAGTCAAAGATAACACAAGTAAACACAAAATGCAGTTTTTAAATGAGGGTTTTATTATTTAGGGTGAAAAGAAATCCAAACCTGTGTGAAAAAGTAATTGCCCCCTGAACCTAATAACTGGTTGGACCACCCTTAGCAGCAATAACTGCAATCAAGCGTTTGCGATAACTTGCAACGAGTCTTTTACAGCGCTCTGGAGGAATTTTGGCCCACTCATCTTTGCAGAATTGTTTTTCTTCAAGCCATTCAGAGGTGGATTTGCTGGTCGTGTTTTGGGTCATGTTCCTGCTGCAGCACCCAAGATTCGCTTCAGCTTGAGTTTGACGAACAGATGGCCAGGATTTTTGGATAACCAGTTAGAATTCATTTGGTTCCAAATCTATCAACAGCAATCTTCCAGGTCCTGAAGCAGCAAAAACCAACCCAGACCATCACACTACCACCCACCATATTTTTACTGTTGCGTATTGATGTTCTTTTTCTGAAATTGCTGTAGTTACTTTTTACGCCAGATTGGTAACGGGACGCAACACCTTCCAAAAAGTTCAACTTTTGGTCTCGTCGGTCCACAAGCGTAATTTTTCCAAAAGTCTTGCAATCATTGAGATTGTTTTTTAGCAAAATTGGAGAAAGAGCCTTATGTTTCTTTTTGCCTTAAAAAGTGGTTTGCCGCCTTGGAAATCTGCCATGCAGGCCGTTTTTTGGCCCAGTCTCTTTCTTATGGTGGAAGTCGTGAACACTGACCTTAATGAGGCAAGTGAGGCCTGCAGTTCTTTAGATGTTGTCCTGGGGCTTTTGTGGCCTCTCGGATGAGTTGGGTCTCTGCCGCTCTTGGGGTAATTTTGGTTAGGCCGGCCAACTCCTGGGAAGGTTCACCACTGTTTCCATGTTTTTTGCCATTTGTGGATAATGGCTCTCACTGTGGTTTTGCGGAGTCCCAAAGCTTTTAGAAATGGCTTTATAACCTTTGAAAATTGAACTCAGGTGGTGAATAAACCACAGTTTAAGTTATTTTTTTACAAGGGGGCAATCTCACACAGGGCCCATGTAGATTTTGGAGTTTTTTTCTCCCTTAATTAACGTTAAACCTTCATTTAAAAACTGCATTTTTGTGTTTCAATTTATTGTTATTCTTTGACTAAATAGTTAACAGCTTTTGATGAAGCAGAAACATTTTAAGTGTGACAAACATGCAAACAGAATAAGAAATCAGGAAGTGGGGCAAAATAGTTTTCACACCACTGTATAGGATTCTTGTAAAAGGGAAAAAACGCCAAGCTGGTGTGCTACCAGGAAACCCACCTAGATCTTATCCATCAAAAAACCATGGGTGGGGCTAGCACCTACCATGCCACTCACACAAACCCCACTCCTCAGGGGTAGCAATACTTATTAGCAAAGAACATTCCCCTTTCAAACCGCTGGATGTACTATGGAGCCGACTGGGTTTATTTCTATTTTGTTTCATGGGACATTGCTAAATGTTGAGGCATCTGGTGTACATTCCCCACTCCGTATAAAACATGGACAGTGATCAACTAGCGGCAGAGTTTCCGAGGGTCCCACCCCAGAGCTACTTGCTAGCAATGGGGGGATTCTAACACTGTGCTTGGATCCAGAAGATGACAGATGGGCACAAAGCAGGGAAAACAACTACGGAAAACCCCCACAAACTTTCAATAAACCTGGTGAGCTCCCTGGGGATTGTTGGAGGCATATGCAACCCTGCCAACCCAACAGTTCTCAGGTTTCTCAGCCTCCCCACTTAACCATGTCCAGAATAGACATGGACCTAGTGACTCACAAAACGATTACCCCTACTAAGTCATATTGTCTATGGAGCAAGCAGGTTGTATCTGATTCATTCGCCACTATGTTGTTTTTAAAATTAGGACTTAGCCAGAACCCCACAACCATCAAGATGCTCACTTTAAGACTCGTCAGCGTCAGTCTCAGTTCTTGATTATCGTCTTTTTATGCCGGAGGATATGGGGGAATATTTTGACTTTCTTGATACAATAAACATAGAAAAGGACACTCATTGAGCTGCGACGCTGAATTAGTTAATTATAAAGCAGTCCCTTTCTGTATCGCATCCCACATTGTACTGCGCTAGCTGAACATGTTGCTTCCTTATAAATAACCAGATAATAATCAGTAACAGGTTTAATAGAATAAAAAAGTCGATTTGGCAGAGACCCTGCCACCTCAAGAGGGGCCCAGGAGAATTAGCGGGCCAACAGGAGTGAACTCTAACAAAATTAAGATTAAGTATAAAAACTGATCATAATCCTTTGCTCTGTGGATCATTTTGGTGGAAAAAAAATCCTTCCTATAACATTGCCTTTTCTGATTAATAACTTGCATCAAATTACCAACTTTACAGGTCCACGGTTGGCAGCACCAGATACAGGAACTGCCAATTTGGCTGCAAGCTTCCAGGGACACTGCACCATGCAAAGCCTATTAAAGCCACTGCCGGTTGCTAGGGAGAGAGACCTTAGAAACCAGAGAACTATTAAAGTTGAAATTGAAGATCTGTAGTCAACTAAAAATTATTTTCCCAATAGAAATACTTTCTATCTGCCTCAGTGATCTTATAAGCTGTGCTCACTGACCATTGCTAAACTACAATTCCCAGAATTCTTATAATAACCAGTAGCTGAGTGTAGCTCATTTTCACGAACGGCAGGCCACCAGAGACCGACTCTCAGCAAGCGCCACATGAGTAGGAATGGGGAAGTCCAATCAGGGACCCCTCATGAGATATGATGGTGGCCTTGGTTCTGTGTCACATGTAGCTCACTTGTATTGGCTGATACCAGAACCCACCTCTTTGCCATTACCCCAAAGCCTGTATGGGCTACTGGCAGGGGTTAATAGGGGAAACAGACCCTCGGGAGTCCCAGGAGAAAAGAGGGCCAGTTGTAACCATTCAGGCCCGGTCTTAGGCCGATTTGAGCGCCAATTGGGCCCTAGGACCCATCATGAGACCCGTTTTCCACCATCTGCTTCAATACTACATTACAGCTCCGGACTCTGAGTGAGTCTCTGAACAAGGCGTCATACCTCGGCTCCTCCTGGAGCTGAATATTTAACTCCCTCCAATCCAATTTTGAAAGGCAAGCCAACAATTTAAAGTATATTGGCAACTGGGTACAAAAGCTCTAATCTCCCAGACATTCACTGTTTCTCCTTTGCACTAATTCTGGTTATATCTCACCCTGGGGTCACATGCACAGATTGCCTACTACTGCCCTGGTAGCCTATATATTGTGTGTGTATTATGTCGTGTTGTGTATATGTGTGTGTGTGTGTTATATGTGGTAGTGTGTGTGTGTTGTTATATGTGGATGTGTGTATAATGTGTGTGGTGTGTTTATATATATATGTTGTGTGTGTGTGTTATAATTATATGTGTGGTGTATATATATATATGTGTGGTGTGTATATGTGGTTTGTGTGTGGTATAAAATGTGTAATAAATGTGTGTGTGTGTGTGTTTGTTGTGTGTGTGGTGTGTATGTTACCTATATAGTATGATGGTTGTATATATATATATATATATATATATATATATATATATATATATATATATATGCAACGGAAGCTAGGGCACACACATAAGGAAGTTACATACCTGGGTGCAATACAGAATGCAATTATTCACTCAAGAAAGATGCTGCTGCACAAACCAGCGGTTTATTGTGAAAAAGTTAGTCCTTTATTTTGATACGACGTTTCGGTCCTCACCTTGGACCTTTATTTCAAGACCTACATTCAACAGACAAGTGAAAATTAATTTATAGACTCACCCACCATACACCCACCACTCAAGCCACGCCCCTGTTGCAGGTTGTGTGTGATAATCATTAAGTGAACCTTCAAATCAACTGACATGCTGATTCAAAAGTTTTTTTTAGGGCTGTAAGAAATACAAAAATACACATTATTATTATAAATATTTTAACAGTGCTACCTATAAAACCAATAAAATTGTTAAAACATTTAAAGATGTCATATAAATTGTTAAAACCAACATTACCGGTGGCAAAAATATATCTATTAAAAAAAGGCTAAGACACAAGACTTTAAGTTACTAATAATTTAGAAGCCTGTATGCTACTATCTTCATTATCAAGAAAGGAGAAAAAGAGCAGTATTCATTTTAATCCTCTTGGGGCCACAGTATCCAATGTTTTTATCCAATTAAACTTTCTTTTTTGTAAGACATACGGTCCCAGTCCACCACCCCTACTTGGCTTTCAGGCACTAATCAATGCCCATTAAATCTCAAAGTGGTGGCCATCTACTTGGCCTTTCAACCAAAAAAGTGTTTAGATAGGGGAAGGTCTGAGTTACCCAACTCAAATGCCTTTTGATAGAGGACCTGTGATTTCCCATTCGTTCTTTCTTAAAGTTTCTGGGTTTTACCAACATCAGGGTCAAAACCGCAGGGGCAAGATATAATATAAATGACATGTTGTGTGAATACTGCTCTTTTTTCTCCCTTCTGGATAATATGATAGTAGCAACAGGCTTTCTGAAATTTATTATGTAACTTAAGTCTTGGTCTTAGCCTTTTAATAGGGTAGCACTTTAAAAATTTATATCAAATAATGCTTGTATTTTGTATTTTCTTAACAGCACCTTTGAAAAAAAAATTTTTGGAAATCACATGGTCAGTTGATTGAAGGTTCACTTAATGATTATCACACACACCTGCCAACAGAGGCGCGGGCTTGGTGGTGGGTGTATGGTGGGTGAGTCTATACAATTATTTTCCACTGTGGTCTGTTGATGCTATTCTTGATAAAGCGTCCAGGTGGAGTAGGACCGAAACGTCGATTCAAATTAAGAGCGACTAACTTTTTTTTCACAATAAACCCTCGGTGTGCAGCAGCATCTTTCTGAGGTATATATATATATATATTATATATATATATATACACACACATATATATATTATTATATTATTATATATATATATATATATAGTATATATATATATATATAATATATACACATAGTACATATATATATTAATGATATATTTAAATATTTACAGCCAATGTGGAACAAGCCAAACCATTCCCTAAGCCAACTCATACCTCACTTACCTCCATAGAAAACCCCAAAATAAGCACCAGGAAAGGCTGTGGGCATTTAAGGGCCACATAAAGTACACTATAAAGCAGAGATTTTTTTAAACTTGTAAATGCACACAACATTTTAGATATATGCAAAAGAAAAAAATGCCAGTAAATTGGCCCTCACTAAGTTCCAGAGCCATTACTGCCCACTGCTAACTATAGGCCACCCATCTCTCCTACTATACCTGCTACCCACAGTCACACTCCCTCCAGAAAGACTATTTTCCCACTGTTTACTATAGCACCATCTCTCCCTTACTACCTGATATCCCACAGTCACACTCCCTTCCCAGAGACTATTATCCCACTGTTACTATAGGCACCATCTCTCCCTACTATACCTGCTATCCCACAGTCACACTTCCTTCCCAGAGACTATTATCCCCTGTTACTATAGGCACCATCTCTCCCTACTAAAATTTTTCAAAAGGCTCGGGACCTGTGGTTTTCTAGATAACAGATCTTTCTGTAATTTGGATCATCATACATAAAGTCTACTAGAAAATGTTACTGGCTCTGCCAAAGTTGCCCCAATTGCGCCCCGCATTTGTTAAGATCGGCCCTACATCCCATCAAATACCAACAGCCCTAAATATAGACATGAGAGTGCACTGAGGGAAACTGGGGGCCAGTGACTCTGAGAATCAAAATGCAAAATGCAGTGGCTGCAAGTCTAATCCCAGTCTCTAGCCATGTGATCACAGCTGCATATAAACTGGAAACCTGCAAACTTCCAAGGATACTATGTCTAGCTATGACTATTAAAGCCATTCCCTGGTTGCTATGAGGTGAGAGCCTAGCAACATGAAGCCTATTACAAGTAAAACATACAGAGCTGTCAAATAAAAAATCTAATCCCTAATAGAATACTTCTGACTAACTTGGTGATGATACTTGTAGTTGTCCAGCCATTGCCAGACTACAAGTCCAGCATTCCCTGTGACAAGCAGTAGCTGAGTTGTAGTTCAGTTAACATCTGGTGGGTCACCAGACAGAGGAGATCTAAGCAGGACAACCATCAGTGGAGATTGGGGAGTCTAGTCAGGGGCCCATGAGTTTTGATGATGGCCCTGGTTCTAAAGCTGCTTAGGTTTGGGGTTGATTCTGTTTCATTAAGCACAAGTTTGACTGGTCACATGTCACATATGTACCTGAGCAAGTGATTGGCTGCCAGTGACTGGGGTGCCATGACTTAGCTCAGTATGACATCACTCTCAGGGAAGCTCTGATTGGATGAAAGTTGCCAGGGAAGTTAACTTGAGGGCTCAGGTATGGATGGCAGTTATTTCCGTTCAGGATTCAGAGGTAAGTGGAACTACTACAGAATCTGGGGGGGGAGATGACATATTACAAAAGGAGAATTAGGGATGGTTTGCCCCAAATGATTTATGGAAGCTTAGGGAGTGAGGACAAACCACCCAAAACTACCCCTGGTACCAAAGCTCTCAAAATTGACCCCCATTGCCTGCTATTGTATGTATGCCTGCCTGTGTATGGCCAACATAAGAATCCCAATCACAACAATTCATTGCTATGTCAATCACCCACACCAAAAAGGGTTTTTAGCTATTACTCTGTAAAGTCCCCCCTACATGTGCATTTGGTAACCAGGATCACCCACACTTGGGTGGCAGGGGTGTCCAGGGTCCTTGATTGCACCAACCTTTTGTATCTCTCCTAATCAGCTTCATTCTATTAAATCTGCTACTGATTTGTGTGACTGGTTATTTATAGAGGGGCAAGCATATTCAGTAGTGCAGTACAATTGGGAAAAATAGTGAAAGGGAAAACCCAGTATATACAGATATATATGGCAGAGGGCTCAGCTCACAACTTCTCCTCTCTATTTTTCTCTCCCCATAAAGCGATTTGCGATTTTTCGAGATTTTTTAGAGTTTTTCATTGTTTGAATTGCGAACGAAGAAGACCATTTTTTTTAATTTACATCAAAGGCAGAAGGATAACTACAACTTGCCCAACCCATTGAGGATCATCTGGAGGAAGGTAAGGATCCTGCATTTCCCTTCTCTGTAAAATGTTTTACAAAGTAGATGAGGCTGAAAAAAGACACACGTCCATCAAGCTCAACCTTTTTTGTGTAACTGCTAGCAAAACCTCACTGACCCTAAGCTAAACCTGTGCTTCTCTAGATACAGCTGAACTACAATTCCCAGCATCCCCTATGAGTTGTAACTCTAAGGCAATGTGTATTTCATGTTCCTTGTAATTTTATACTTTTTACTTTTATTAAGCCTCTCTTTAGTTAAATGTCAACTGTGACTTGACGTCTAGGGTCCCACTCATCCTACCAACTGTCAAAAGCAACTGTTAAAAGGCAACTGTCACTAGCATCAGCACTAGTGTGGATGATACAGTAGAACCCCCACTTTAAATGCTCTGATTCAAGTTTTCCCTTATTTTACATTGTTATTTTGTGGTCCCACCTGTATTTTATGCCCTAATACATTTCCCTGATTTTACATACTTTTTTCTGGTCCCCTGAAAAAATGTAAAAGGGGGTTCTACTGTATATTAGAAAGGGCTGCAATAGAAACAAAAGTAGCAAATGTCAGAAGAAACAAATGCCTAGCATTAGGAATTATTGTGTTATGGTGCAGGAGCACGAATCATAGCACAGCTGGTTATGGGAAGCAGGCACATTGGGTACATGCAGCGATCTCTACATTAATAGGACAAATGAATCTCAATGCATGATGGGATCTGTAGTCTTATCACAAGCCAGCCCAGATCATGACATTATACAATACAATTCTAACTACCTTTTCTTGGCAGCATTATTCCCCCCTATATATGGTGTAAGGTATCACTTCTTGGCTGTAGACATTGCCATGTTGCTCAATATATTTTAGATCCAGACATTATTCAATATTCCCAAACATTTGTGAGCCAGGGGCTTAGAGACCCCAGGGCAGGACTTAGCTTTCTACAATTCCAGGGGTAAACCTGCAGCAAATAAGCACATACCCCAAATAACACTAGCTGGCCATGTTACATAGTTAGTTAGGTGTACATAGTTAAATCGGGTTGAAAAAGACAAAATCCATCAAGTCAACCCCCTCCAAATGAAAACCCAGCATCCATACATTCACCCCTCCCCTACTTTTAATTAAATTCTATATACCCATACCTATACTAACTATAGAGTTTAGTATCACAATAGCCTTTGATATTATGTCTGTCCAAAAAATCATCCAAGCCATTCTTAAAGGCATTAACTGAATCAGCCATCACAACATCACCCGGCAGTGCATTCCACAACCTCACTATCCTGACTGTAAAGAACCCCCTACGTTGCTTCAAATGAAAGTTCTTTTCTTCTAGTCTAAAGGGGTGGCCTCTGGTAAAGTGATCCACTTTATGGGTAAAAAGGTCCCCTGCTATTTGTCTATATAATGTCCTCTAATGTACTTGTAAAGTGTAATCATGTCCCCTCGCAAGCGCCTTTTTTCCAGAGAAAACAACCCCAACCTTGACAGTCTACCCTCATAATTTAAGTCTTCCGTCCCTCTAACCAATTTAGTTGCACTTAGTCTCTGCACTCTCTCCAGCTCATTTATATCCCTCTTAAGGGATATAAATGTATCTAATGTAGGTGGCATTATTACAATGTGTAATTATAAATGAGAATAAGGAAAAATTTAAACAGGAAAAAGGAAGAGTTGAAATGTTTTGTTTGGCCACTCAAAGACTTTTGCAGCTGCTGTTTAGTTGCTATAGTTTAATTACCATAACAACCACACACCAGTTTGGAAATAAAATTAGTACATGAATAGAAAATAATGGGCTGAAAATAAATAATACTAGTACTGGTTTAAACCAATGGGGATAAGAAGTGTGAAGATGTCATAAAATGACTACTTTGCCCATATCAACTTCCTACCTGCTCAGATGTGTAGCAGTGAGGTTACAGAGAGGTGCTTGTCTTGAGCTTGTAGTTACCAGCAGCTACAAACAGTTGTATTCTTTATCTCCACTGAAGCAGCCACTTACACCAACCTTTTTTTCTCATACAGGAGCGTCAAGATGGGTGCCGGACATTCTAACATCTTGCGTCGGCACCGGCATTCTGAGGTAAGGCAGATGGAAATATCAAGCTGACGCTTCATGCCTGACGATTAGAGACCTTACCAACAGATAGAAAAGAAAATTCCTCAGATTATAAGAAATATTTCATAAACCCATTGACAAACAGTTTCTGATGTTCATGACAAATATCATGTTTCATAGTAAGTTAGGTTGAAAAAAGACACACATCCATCAAGTTCAACCTTTTGACTTTTTTCGCCAGTTGATCCAGAGGAAGGCAAAAAACCCCATTTGAAGCCTCTTCAATTTGCCTCAGAGGGGGAAAACATTCCTTCCTGACACCAAAATGGCGATTGGTCTAGTTCCTGGAACTATGGCTATCTTCCATAACCCTGTATTCATTCACTTGCTAAAAAGCCATCCAACTCCTTCTTAAAGAAGGAAAGTCTAAAATAAAATAAGCTTTAATTACTGGCCATAAAATATAAATATTATTACCAGCAAGCATTTCTTCATTCCGTTTTTCATTCATTCTTGCGCTTGTAATCGTTTTTCAAATATAGTGGCGAGCTGCACAGAAACGGATGTCTTTGCTCCAGTCCATAAATCCTTCTAATCAGGGCACACGCATGCGCAATCCGTCTAAGAGTGGCCCTGCGCAATCGCACTATGATCTCCTGTCTTCCCGAGAAGAGATGACGTTTAGGTCACGTGATCTGCCCATTCGTCATCCCTAAACTCTCTCTACCTGCATTTACTCCACCTTGATTGATGTTCCCCTTTGCCTGGTAACAAAGGGAAGCTTTGAAGCGAGCACAGGAACAGAGGACACGCAAATATACCCAGCGTTCGGGTCTGTAAAACATATTGTGGCACTTACAGGCTTATTCAAAGAATGTGCACTATAGATGCGACACCAATGCTTATCACTGTGTAGCGACATATGCGTGCTTGTTTGGTTACACCACAGGGTCACGGGAAGAAGTGCATCCGCACTAGAGACAAAGCGCAGGGAGGCAATTTGACAATGGAAGTTTACACTATAGAAAAATTTTGGAATGGAAGTGCACAAAACTGTAAAGCCATTGCAATTCTCAATGCGGCGTTTCAGGAGGGGGATAATGGCAAAGAGAAAGAGGGAGGTTATTTTTTTAACTTTCCTTCTCCTTTAAAGCTATCTAATGTCAGCCTGTACCACTGATTCAGGGAGAGAATTCAACTGTAAAAAAAAAACATTCCAAACCAATAGGAGGAAACTTTTTTCTTCTAATTGGAATGGGTGACAGGCACTTAACCATTGTTTATTAATTGTTTCCCATTCTCTATAGACTGTCAACATCAAACAGTCTCTTGATGCTTGTGAGCCCCAGGTAGGTGTCTCTCTTTCAGAAATGAAGGAGGAGTTGGTGAGAGTCATCCAGAAGGAGATGAAGATGGCAGCAGGGGCCGAAAATCTGTACCATGCCACCAAGGACAGAAAGACCAGAGCCCTGATGAAGGAGCTGAGGAAGAGCAGTGAGAAGAGGCTGAAAGCCCTTTACTCCTCTCTCCTCAAGCTCAATGAGGAGATAGTTCGGAGGGAAGCAGAGCATGTTCCAGGTGAGTCACAACAGGCTCTAGCCTCTTTTCTATTGGCATTATATGGGGTAACGTGTGTCATCCCATCCACTACCCCTTCATGGGAAATTAAAGTAAGCCCCACAGAACTATAGATGAATTGTATGGCTTTTGCATGTACTTTTCAAACAACTGATTATTAATAGCATCTTACCAAATCAAGAAACATCCTTAAGCCTTAGGTTCAAGAAAGTTTTTATATTTGAAAATTCATTCACTATGTTTATTTACTGTCTCTTTAGATGCAGCAGTGGAGACTGCTAGTGACACTGGTGTAAACCTCCTAGCAGAAGAGGTCAGCGCAGAAGAGGTCAGCGCAGAAGAGGTTCAGGTCGTTTCAGAACCTGCCAGTGATTCTTTCCAAGTGAGTATTTTATACTGATGCCATTCATTTCTTGGCCAGAACATAAACATTGCTTTTATCATATCCATGTGATGCCACATTCATTCATTGCACAATTGTCCCTTGTTTGCAGCATCATCATGACGAATCCACTGAAGAACCAGTGCCAGAGGTAGACGAGGTACCCGAAGAGCCATCGGAGAGGTGAGGATATTGTGGAGTTTATTAGAGACCAGATTAAATCCCTACCCTATACTATCATCAAATAAAATCTTCACAATAACAGGATTATTCTTCTGATTAAAGTAAAGTATTAGATTGGCACAGAAGAGGATAGATGGTAATATGCACCTGCACTTTGGCTGGGAGATTACACAATACATAATTCAATAGCACAAAGCCACCTATGAATTATGGCTATGGGGTGCTGTGCTATTGAGGATTATGGAGAATGAATCGGCTAAGGGTAAATAGAAACGCAAAATAACAAACTTACTTTTCCTTATAGTGAGATATCTGTGGATGAAGAAAACATCAGCCCAACTCCACCTGATGCAGCAGAAGGATGTCCACTGGCAGTGACAAAGGACCCACAGTAAGATGCAACCTGCACATGATGATTATTATGACTATTAACATTTCATTTGAAATAAAAATGAGTTTCATGTTGGGTATTTCTTTTTCAGAGCTTTGCAGTTGACCAACTACAGACTGCAAGACTTCAACCAACGTGGTTTCCTAGGCGAGGGCGGATTTGCCAAGGTAATATTAAACTTAATCCATAATTAGGATGACTATTGGCACATGCAAGAACAGTGGCTAAACAGTTAGTTCTGTTACCTTGCAATGCTGGGGCAAGTATGGATCGATTCTTGCAGCTCTCTGAAAGGGGTATGGATGTTCTGCATGTATCTTCCTGCATTTCCTGAGATTCTCTCTTATTCCAGGTTCTCCTTGTTGAACACGCGGCAACCAAAAGATCCTATGCCCTGAAAATCTTGAAAAAGGAGAGCATCACCTCCTCAAGGGGCATTGAAAGGTCAGTTTATGGAAATGATCATTTTAGCATGGTTGGCTTTGTTACTTACCCATGTCCCTTGTTCTGACAATGAATGCTTTTAATATTCAGGATCTTGCTAGAGAAACGGGTTGCTTTCGCCGTTGCTGACCACCCTTTCGTTGTGGATATCCACGCCACGTTCCAGTCAGAATACCATCTATTCTTTCTGATGGAGTACGTTGCTGGCGGCTGCTTAAAGAGCTACCTGCAGAGGGAAGGTGCATTTGAACAACCAAGAGCTATGTAAGTACAAATTAACCTTTACCTAGAGTCATGCGGGTGCCATTCATACAGTAAGTAAGTAGTATACAGGGTCTGGCTCCTTGTTTATCTGACAAAGGCAAGAGGATGTAAGAAAACATCATTATTTGGAAATATATAACATATTTATTTAAGCGGAGCTGCATGCAGAACATACCATGATAGTAAGTGGGTCTCTTGACTTACAGCGAGCCAGTAATATTTAGACAGAGATACACTACACTAACAAATATATGACTATGTATTCAATAACCTAATGATGGGATTCTCTTTGCAGGTTCTATGCTGCTTGCACGCTGATGGCCATTTCATATTTACATGAAAATGACATCATACACCGGTAAGTATATTTATTATTTTCATGTACATGAAACATTTTGCAATATAAAATGTAAGGGAGCATTACTGCTAAACATATCAGACAAAAGAACAGAAGCCAATATTAATATCCCCTGTAGAGCATGACCACAAGAGCAAGAGAACTTCAGCCTTGTGCTTTTAAAAGGCCATGGATCTACTTAGTGACTTATAATATCCTTATATTTTACATAATTAATTGTATTATTCACGTTACATCACTAATTATTTCCCCTTTTGTCACAGTGTCCCAGATATGTTGTACTTTGCTAACTTTTGCTGTTGTTTTACCACAGAGATCTCAAGCCGGAAAACCTACTTTTAGACAGCAGCGGATATGTTAAACTGGCTGATTTTGGGCTGAGCAAAGACGGTAAGGATTCTCATAAACTAACAAATCAAAAGGTTCAGTTTCACATAATGTTATTGAGGTTCATGAAGTGACTGACATTTGTAGTTTCATATTATGAGAAAGTGAGAGTGAACTTTTCCTACTAAGTTATACTTTAGCAGAGCAGATTAAAGGAGGAAAGAAAAGGTGAAATCACTGGAGGGTGCCAACTGTTAGGCATATCCCCCATTGATTAGTATCACTTAATGTTCAGTTTGTTTGCTGAGCATGCAGGTCAGGATGAAAAGAAAGCTGAACAGTTACTGTATGTGTCTAATATGGCCCAGCAACTAGTGGCCAACTGGCTAAAAGGTTAGAGAGAGACGCAACATAGTGATTTGTGTTCTGGCTGTTACCTTAGACATCGGTTTACTCCAGCTATTATGGATTACATTTTTTGGCTGACTATATTGAAAACTTTTTTTTCACAGACAATATTTTACCCAGTTTCATTATCAAACTAAACATTATTAAACTGAGTCGATACAGATAAATAAGCCCCAAATGATCATCCGTTTACTTACAATAACTGTTTTTTTTCAGGAATTGGCTATGAAGGGCGAACAAGTAGCCTGAAAGGATCTTTTGGCTACATGGCACCAGAAGTCCTCGCCAGGGAGCCATACTCAAGATCTGTCGACTGGTGGTCTCTGGGCATTGTAATATACGAAATGCTAGTTGGGGAGGTAAGTAGAAACCTTAATAACTGGACGGAATAGGCAACTGTTTATTAACTTAATAACATCAAGAATTAGCTATATTAGTCACATATGGCCACAGAGCAATAAGTTGTTTGTGTGGCAGCATTTTTGCATTGATTGCATTTGTAGGGAATATAAATGGTATGCTAAAATATGCCCACTACAATCTAACCTTACAAACCCCTTTAATGTATGTAGCAACAGGTTTTGAAGCCTTCTTAGCCACTTACAACTGATTAGTTCTATAAACTATTGTAACAGAGAACTTTCTTATGTTCCACATTGTAGAAACCAATGCTGAGACCATCTACTGGTTTAGTCGTCCCGAAGTTCCTGGCAGCGGATGCCGTCAACTTAATATCAGGGGTAAGTTACTCAGTAAGTTAAGGGCGCAAGCTGTGGTCCAACCAGTAATTCATGAACAGGTAGCACTATCCTTGCATCCCTTAAATCATTTCCTTTCAATTTGTGCAGTCTAACTGTGTATTAGCCTTTATAGCCATTAACTGTCACACAGCGCTGCAACAGAGATTATCTGCTAATGTTTCTAAGGTCATTCTCTTTCTTTGTAGCTCTTACAGCGGGACCCACTGAAGCGGCTGGGCTCAAGTGAAGAAGATGCATGTGATGTTATGCATCATTATTTCTTTCGAGTAAGTTCATCTTTCAGTCAACTTTTGGTAGCTACAGAAATGAACTAAGGGTAAGGCCACACGTGGAGATTCGGCACTGAGGCAACTTTGGGCGACTATTGAAAACGCAATCGCCGCGTGTGCATTAGCGCAGGCGACTTTTCATTGTAGCCTATGGGGAAACCCGCTGAGGCAGTTCGGGGAGATAGTCGCTCAAAAGACGAGGGGATAAGTCGCCAGCTGAAAAAATCTTGCGGAATCTCCTCGTGTGGACTAGCCCTAAAGGTACAGATGAACTCCCAATGTTTATATGCTAATCAAACATATTTTAAATAAAATAAAAGTTTAAGTATGCTAAGTAACAATTAATAATAAATGTTTTTATATTGTCTATTAACCAGAGCATTGACTGGATGGCTTTGCTAGAGAGAAGAATGCAGCCCCCGTTCATACCTGAGGATGTTAGACTTTCCGAGGATAAAGATCAACATCTAGTTCTAACTCCTCCCTCCGAGGGTTCCTTGGCCATGGAAAAGGAGATTGCGGAAGCCTTTAGGGACTTCGATTATACCGCAATGTAGAGCTCCAGGATCAACCTGCAATGCCAAAATCACCAGCGTGAGATCTTGATTCATATTTCCCTTCCTTCCTCTGCAGTAGGACCGGCGATGCCCCCCACTTGCACCACAGCTCAACCAGCAGTGCCCCTCCTCCTTCCACCTCCACCAGCGGTGCCCCATCTCCTTCCACCACAGCTCCACCAGAGTTGAACCTCCTTTTACCACCATAGCTCCCCCAGCGGTGCTCCCCTACTTCAAACTAAAATATGGTATCATAAACAGGAGCGCACTTAAGCTACTCGGTAGACACAGCATTCCTTTTCACTCCATCCCTCAGTGTGCAGACGCCGGGGTCTGTGGGCTGCCTGGGGTTTAATGGAATGGAATAGAATGCAGCATTCACCAAGCAGCTTAATGATGCTCATGTGTATGCTACCATATTGCTTTCTATATCTTATCCTTCCTCCATAACACCACCAGCGGTGACCATCCCCTTTCAATAATAGTTAGACCAGAGTTGCCTTCCCTTTCCATATAAAATATGGTATCATGAACTGGAACACCCTTAAGCCACTCGGTAGACACTACATTAATTTTCACTCCATCCCTCAGTGTGCAGACGCCGGGGTCTGTGGGCTGCCTGGGGTTAAATGGAATGGAATAGAATGCAGCATTCACCAAGCAGCTTAATGATGCTCATGTGTATGCTGCCATAATGCTTTGTATTTTTTTTCCTTCCACCCTAATACCACCACCGGTGACCTCCCCCCTTAAATCAGTTACACCAGCTTTGCCTACCCTTTCCATATAAAATATGGTTTCATAGACAGAAGCCCCCTTAAGCCACTCGGTAGACCCTGCATTCTTTTTCACTCCATCCCTGTGTGCAGACGCCGGGGTCTGTGAGCGCCTGAGGTTTAATGGAATGGAATAGAATGCAGCATTCACCAAGCAGCTTAATTACACTCATGTGTATGCTGCCATATTGCTTTCTATTCTTATCCTTCCACCATACCACCAGCGGTGACCCCCCCCTTTAAATCAGTTACACCAGCAGTGCCTTCCCTTTCCATATAAAATATGGTTTCATAGACAGAAGTCCCCTTAAGCCACTCGGTAGACCCTGCATTCTTTTTCACTCCATCACTCAGACTGTAGAAGCCGGGTCTGCAGGCTGTGTGATTTCCAAAGGAATGGAACAGAATGCAGAGTTCACCCAGCAGTCTAAAAGGTGCTCATGTCTATGTTGCCATATTCCTTTCTGTTTCCCTTACCCTTATTTTCCTTGATTATATATGACGCGTTGATCCTGGGAGCAAATCCGATTGCCCTTAAGGAGTCAGGAAGGAATTTTTTCCTCTAGTTTCTCAGAGGTTTTTTGCCTTCCTCAGGATCAAAAAGCGTAGTTTTTTCATTTTTATCAATAATAAATAAATTATTACATATTTAATTAACTTCCATGTCGCTGTGTGTATCTTTATTCCTGGTATTGGTCTGTCTATTTTACTAGAGAGGGGGAGGGAGTAAAAAAATGGCTTGCAATAAAGAAACACTGAAAGGTTCAGTACCTGTGAGTGACACCAGTCCTACTGCAGGTACGGCTGCTCCACCAAGCATTATCACACTGGGCCGGAGAGTTTGTTTATAATATGTATTCTTTGCATTCTCCCACCATTCATCATCATGGTATGACGGCTGAATGCTCAGTGCACCTGCTGGTACATCCACGCATCAAAAAGCTGGAGAAGAGAAGAAAAATAATTAATAAAATAAACTCAGGGTTTAGTAACACTTGAATGTATCACAGTAAGAGTAAAACCTTATAAAAGCACAAGACAAAATTATGAATGTATTTAAGGCCCTAAGGATATCTAAATTGTGAAATGTTGCAGCCGTATTCAGAATAAAGAATGGATCCCACTCTCCCTTTCATAGCTGGTCAGGTATTCATATTGTGGGGTTCACAGCGACCAGGCAGAGAAACATTTACTGATTTGTTCTTAGGATTTGTGTAATGCTTCAATGTCTGATAGGGGATGCTAAGGTTTTTGGCAGGCATCTACTCTACCACCAGCCCTTTCTCCCATAACCTACCTTTTTTTGGCCAGCTCACCATATCACATGCAGGGTTTGAAAGTCGTGGTTGGAAAGAATGGGTAGAGTTCAAAACAAATAGCTGTCATAGGAGACTTTGTAAACACGAAAGGTGTGCAGTATGTGTTTTACGTTAAATTGCTTCTACTTGTTGGTATTGAGTCTGTGTTTGCACCTTGGCTGGCCTGTGCCCGACGAGAGTGAAGTAGGCACTAGGTTTAAGGAAAGAGGAAAGCCCGTATCCTCAGCTCTCTTTACCCAAAGAAGGTCCTGAGCCAATTTTCCTTCACTTCAGTAGGCATACAGTACTTTGAATGAGCTCTAGCAGAGCTTGAGTGATACACTGTTTCTGTACCTTTAAGAGGTGGTTCCTGAGGTACACAGGGTATAGATAGCTACATTGACCAATCACCTTTAATAGCAGGGAGAAGCGGGCTAGACCAGGTGAGCATACCCTGAACTATATAGCGTGTAATCCAAATGGAAGAGTGCGCTGGGATGAGCGCCCCTGTGAAGTGAACTGGTAGCTGAAGCAGAAGTTCCCAGCTGGCCCCAAGTGAGGCAGCCCCAGGATGAAAGTGAAGAAGCACTACTTCAATGAGTGGCCTCTGAAAATGCGCTTGTTGCAGCTGGCACTGTATAAAGTGGTTATAGACTGCATTATTACATTGATCTACAACTATATAACACACACGTTTTGAAGCCTGGGCTAGTTAGTGACCATAAAAGCACCCAGTGGTCTCTAATTACCCTTTAATGTTTGGGAGGATGTTCATACAATATAATGTAGATTTTGGAAGCAGTCACAACAGCAGGATAACTGCAATTAAGCTTTTACTGTGCATCCACAGGACATGTTTCGGGCTCACAGGCCCTTTTTCAAGCTTAATAACAGTCATCCTGCTGTTGTCAGTGCTTCCCAAATCTACATTATAGTTACTAGTTCTGTGCCCCTATAGCTACATCTCTGATTAAGACCATAAAAAGAAACACAGAGGTGTTTGAAACACTGATCTTTCTGCACACAAGTAATACAGCGTGAAGGAAAAAACACATGAAAATAAGGGTGGATACTAAGTTTGGGGTAAGAAATTGAGGCTTTTGAAACACCCTTCCTAAACTGCCCCAAAATCCTTTTTTTATCTACAATAGTTTTGATACATACAATCTGTTTTGCATATGTGATCTATGAAAGCATTAATTTTGTGCTTATTTGAATTTGTACTTATCGGTTGGGGCTGCCACGTGGCTTCCCTTAGGCAATACTTTAGAGCAGTGCTGTCCAACTGATATGGTACAGAGGGCCGGAATTTTTCTAATCTACATAGTGGAGGGCCGATAATGGAAGCCAATGTTAGCCACTCCCTGTTTTTAGACCATACCTACTTTAAACCACACTCATTTTACTGCAAGACCATGTCCACATTAATAGCACACCAAAAAAGCAGATGGTTAGTGCTCACTGCAGGGATCAGGGCCAGAACTAGGCGTAGGCAGCTCTCTAGGACAGGTACATAAATACTTGCTGCTGCTGGCACAGGAACAGATTGGGGGCAATATGATGGCTGCTGAAGGGCTGTATGATGGATGGCTGCTTAGCTTGCAGGGTACAAGTATGGGGGGGCAGTATAATGGATGGCTACTAGCACAGGTATGGGGGGCAGTATGATGGATGGCTACTGGCACAGGTACAGGGGGGCTTTATTATGGATGGCTGCTGGGCTTGCTGGTACAGGTACAAGGCACAGTAATATAACTGAAAAAGTATTGCACATTTTCTTGCTTTCTTTATTTAAAAACCATCATTGTAAGGAGGTAAATGGTAATGCAGGACAGGGGTGGGCACTGATTGAAGCTCTTGCCTAGGGTGCCAAACTACCTTGGCCCGGCACCAGCAGGGATGCCACTCATATGGGAAGAAAGTTAAGTCCTATTAAGACCTACCCTTAAATCCATATGCCTCCCCTTCCCCTGTGTATAATACAGTTCTCCAGCATATGATTAAACACCTTAGGGGCCCCTAACAATAATTTTCAAATGCTAACAAACCCCCAGAACAAATACCAGGCTTATGTTCCATTGGGATCATAGGTCAGGCAGAGTATGGCAAACACAGGGTGCAAAGAGCCGGCAAGTATGACACACACAGGGAGCATAGGGAAGGCAGAACAGAGCAGGAGACAGGAAAATCAAGACCACTCTAAGATGTACTACATACAGTGACAGTGCTGGTGCACCATTAGCATTCTGAATAAAGTGTAAACAGGTGAACAATGTGGGCAGTTTCAGTCTGGGTCTCAGGTGTGAATAGTACAGGTCTATAACAGAGGGTTTTACACTGATTAGTGATTATGCCTTACTTCTTGTGATGGTTCCCTGGATGCTCCGTCTCTGGCACCCTGTATATATCCAATGTATTGTGAAGTATGGGAATCATTCACGACAGCAGGTTAACTGCAATTAGGCTGTTTATTATGTCACCACCATGTGGTGACATAATAAACAGCCTAATTGCAGTTAACCTGCTGTCGTGAATGATTCCCATACTTCACAATACATTGAATAGTACAGGTTTTAGGGGAGTGAACACTAGAGGTGTCACAAATTTGAACAATAAAGGGGGATCACAGGTGTGAACAATACAGGGGATTAGTCTGAATTTGATGTTTAAACAATGCAGGGCCAGTTAATCTCTGTAGTGATACCTTTTAAATCTTGCAAATGGTAAACAGACACAGCAGGCAGACTTTGATGTGGAGGGCCATTTAAATGGGGGTCGCAGGCCGCCAGTTGGACAGCCCTGCTATAGAGGGATATGACTTATGCTGGGCGTATATATGGGAAGTTAAAGGAGACATATAACATAACTGAAAATCACATCCCCCAAATCTTGTAGGTAATAGTGAATACTATATTCAGTGGCGTAACTAGATATTACTGGGCCCCACAGCAAATTATTTTTAAGGCCCCCAAAATGTTTAGAGGTTGACTTGTTTTACCATCATTTATTGAAACTGTATATGAATTAGGGCCTTACGGTGCCGCTGTATCTCCAGGGTCTGCTTCCTCTGTAGTGAGGCCTCTTTATCGGAGCTTCATATAGATCATCACTGTTAGTGAAGTCCGGGTCGACAAAAAGCAGACCCACATCCGTCCACTCATAACCCGCACCTGTCCTCTCACAACCCGCATCCGATCCGAGCCTTCTGGCACTTTAATTTAAAGTTATACAGGAACAAACCCAAACATGCACATCCTGGCCTTCTGATTCTTAAATGCCCGGTGCTCAATGATGGAGAGATCGGCGCCCTCACAATAAAGAATGTAAGAAATTTTACTGGCACATGTGACAAATGCAAGTAGGGCCAAGCCCTTGCGGTTTATGGGTAGCACCTTTGTTAAGCATGCTTGGATTTGTCAACCCATTCCAAACAGTACCTAAAACTCACACGACTTCAATGTGGCCAACAAATAGTCCAAATCTAAACCCTGTATAAAGTGCTAG
The DNA here is from genome assembly GCF_017654675.1 of Xenopus laevis. Classification (NCBI taxonomy): domain Eukaryota; kingdom Metazoa; phylum Chordata; class Amphibia; order Anura; family Pipidae; genus Xenopus; species Xenopus laevis. The sequence goes on from NC_054388.1 coordinate 35,242,613, forward strand.
GGTTTGTCCAGACAGAATCCTAGAGTTGGTGCATCCTTGTTTAAAAAGGACAACTTTAAAGGCTCTGTCCCATAGACCCTCTCTGGTGTGTTCCATATAAGCAGCAAACATCCCAAGGGCCGCCATTAAAAATCAAGGGGCCCAGTTCAACAAAAAATTTCTGGGGCCCCTGAGCCACGCCCACCTCACAAACCCCACCCCACAGTTAAAAGACCACACAGACATCAGTGCTAAAATGCTAAACTCCCCCACACACAAGTTATAAAAAGCCATTGATAGTAAGGGTCCCCCTATAAAAAAAAAATTGGTGCAAGGGACCCACATAAAAGCTTTTTAAAAAATCATTGGTGGTCAGGTCCCCCCATAAATTAAAAATAAATGTTGGCACCAGGGCCCTTCTTGCAAGTTTAAAAAAAAAAAAAACCGGGGGCCCCAGAGAATATTTTAAAAAAAAAACTAACATTGGTGGCAGGGCCCTGTAGAGTATTAAATAATACATTGGTGGCTAGGGCTTTAAAAGAAATTAAACACATACATTGGTGTCCAATAGAACTGAACTCGTGGCTTCGGGACCTCCAAGTTTGGCTCTTTAGTGACTTTGGGACTTTCCTCTGCTTCAGGACTTCAAGTTCAGCTCTTTCGTGACTTCGAGTCTCTTCACGGCTTCTGTAGTTCAGCTCTTTTTGTGACTTCGGCAATTGGGGACTTGTTTTTCGGTGGTTCAGTTTTTCTCGCTACCCAATGATAGGGCCAGCGACACACTGCTGTTGAAAAAGGGAAAGCAAATTGAGTGGTTGCATTAACGAGTTCCATGGATGGATTGGGCCGTATAGATGTCCTGCCATATTTTGATGCACTCTATGTGATAAAGAGATATCCATTAGCCAAGGCCTTAATAAATAGCACCAACATTTGGTACCTACCACTGGCCATAGAAAAGGCTTAGTACTGTGATAATGGGTGGACAAACATATGGCAATTTGGCCAAACCTACAGATGGGTAACTGCACTGGTCTGAAGGGAAGATAAAGAATAACAGATTACAAAGACAAGGGAGAGCTAGATGTTTCCCAATTGGCCAATCCTCCAGCACATAGTGTTCATATTTGTTCCAGCTCAGATTTTTCATTTTGGAAAGGGATAAACTAGCGGATGAGTCATTTGGGCAACTACACCTTTATGATGGCTGGTAATTTATTGACATGTATGCAAAACCTGGGATGCCATATATAAACAGTTTAAATGTGGCATAGTGGGTGGGGGCGTGGCCAGCAGCCGATGTGAGGAGACGCACTTGCTGAACGCTCCATTGCCCAGGCCTATACCCTTGTAAATACTGCATTATACCAGAGCAGCCACGGACCGGTATTGCGACCAGAGAGCCCCTCTACCACAGCGATCAATAATGAGGCAAAACCGGGCTCAGAAACGAGCTTCAGAAGCAGCTAACCGGTTTGATCGTTATGCAAGGGGGAGTTGGGACGTCCAAGATGGTGACGAGCCTGAAGAAGCAGCGCAGCATGGAGCGTGCTCCTGGTTACCATCGGCAGCAGAACCAACCATGCAGGACCTGTTACTCAAGTTCCGAGCATCTAAGGAGGCATGTACCGCACTCATTCCCTCAAAAACTGAAGAGATAAAGCTGGACCTGTCAATAATAAAGCAGGACATGCAGAAACTGCGCAAGCCGAATATACCCGGCGCGGTCCAGGATCTGCGCCAAGCTCTCATGGAGTCTCAGCATAAGGCGGACAACTTAGAGAATAGACTGAGTAGGAACAACCTCAGATTTGTGGGGTTCCCGGAACACGAGGAGGGCACTGCTCTGGAAAACTTGAGGAGTGGCTGAAAGAGGTACTGGGGACGCCTAACCTGGCCACCACATTCACCATAGAACGGGCCCATAAAATTCCCTCCAGGCCCACGCCCCTGGGGGGTCCACCCAGGACGCTTATTGCCAAGCTGTTAAATGCCAAAGACATGGACAGCATCCTAAAGCTAGCCTGCAACAAAGGCCCACTTAGGTACCAAGCACATACTATATCAATCTATGCTGACTTCTCAACTAAGGTACAAAAGCAGTGGGCTAAGTTTTTTGAAGCCAAAAGACGACTCCAGGAGGCCAAGCTTGAATACGCCATGACTGATGGTCATAGCTGATGGCAGAACCCTCTTCTTCACCAGCCCACAAGAGATAAACAACTGGCTAGATGGCAGGAAGTAGGGGACAAGGCGAAGCAGCATACCCTCCCCGTGACAACCCCACATAAGGTGATACTCTGAAAGAAAATGACTGGAAGACCTATTGGAAAGCCGCTGGAGAATACCAATGATCAGCTTTTCAGGCTTGCTGGGGCAGGAACCGACCCCTAAGTCTGACTATAACCCGTTCCAGGCAGAAGGCAGCCTATGCTATGGATTACAAAACTTGACTACCCCAGATTGATGGCACCATTGGATTACAAGTTTGGTTTATTTTACTGATCTTCAATTTTGGGCACCAAAGTTGATCTAGAACATTGGACTGTAATGCTAGACTAATAAGGTGGACTATACCATTGGCCTACAACACTGGACTCTAGCATGGGCTGAATGTACAGGACTGGGACACGGGGCTGCGGAAACGGAAAATACCGGGAGTTAGGCATGTTGTAGCCAAGCTGATGTTGGGAGATCGATCCACCCCAGCATGAATTGAAGGGGCAAGCATATATGAAGGGTGTACCAGATTAACTAAATTAGGTAGATGGGGGGGGGAGAAGGAAACCAGGATGGAACAAAAAAAATAAATAATAACAGCAACAAAGCACTTACATTTATATATATATATATATATATATATACAGTGGTGTGAAAAACTATTTGCCCCCTTCCTGATTTCTTATTCTTTTGCATGTTTGTCACACAAAATGTTTCTGATCATCAAACACATTTAACTATTAGTCAAAGATAACACAAGTAAACACAAAATGCAGTTTTTAAATGAGGGTTTTTATTATTTAGGGTGAAAAGAAATCCAAACCTGTGTGAAAAAGTAATTGCCCCCTGAACCTAATAACTGGTTGGACCACCCTTAGCAGCAATAACTGCAATCAAGCGTTTGCGATAACTTGCAACGAGTCTTTTACAGCGCTCTGGAGGAATTTTGGCCCACTCATCTTTGCAGAATTGTTTTTCTTCAGCCATTCAGAGGTGGATTTGCTGGTGTGTTTTGGGTCATTGTCCTGCTGCAGCACCCAAGATCGCTTCAGCTTGAGTTGACGAACAGATGGCCAGGATTTTTTGGTAGACAGTAGAATTCATGGTTCCATCTATCACAGCAAGTCTTCCAGGTCCTGAAGCAGCAAAACAACCCCAGACCATCACACTACCACCACCATATTTTACTGTTGGTATGATGTTCTTTTTCTGAAATGCTGTGTTACTTTTACGCCAGATGTAACGGGACGCACACCTTCCAAAAAGTTCAACTTTTGTCTCGTCGGTCCACAAGGTATTTTCCCAAAAGTCTTGGCAATCATTGAGATGTTTTTTAGCAAAATTGAGAAGAGCCTTAATGTTCTTTTTGCTTAAAAGTGGTTTGCGCCTTGGAAATCTGCCATGCAGGCCGTTTTTGCCCAGTCTCTTTCTTATGGTGGAGTCGTGAACACTGACCTTAATTGAGGCAAGTGAGGCCTGCAGTTCTTTAGATGTTGTCCTGGGGTCTTTTGTGGCCTCTCGGATGAGTTGTCTCTGCCGCTCTTGGGGTAATTTTGGTAGGCCGGCCACTCCTGGGAAGGTTCACCACTGTTCCATGTTTTTGCCATTTGTGGATAATGGCTCTCACTGTGGTTTGCTGGAGTCCCAAAGCTTTAGAAATGGCTTTATAACCTTTGAAATTGAACTCAGGTGTGATAAACCACAGTTAAGTTATTTTTTAACAAGGGGGGCAATCACTTTTTCACACAGGCCCATGTAGATTTGGAGTTTTTTTTCTCCCTTAATAACGTAAACCTTCATTTAAAAACTGCATTTTGTGTTCAATTATGTTATCTTTGACTAATAGTTAACAGTTTTTGATGAGCAGAAACATTTAAGTGTGACAAACATGCAAAAGAATAAGAAATCAGGAAGGGGGCAAATAGTTTTTCACACCACTGTATATGGATTCTGTAAAAAGGGAAAACGCCAAGCTGGTGTGCCTACAGGAAACCCACCTAGATCTTATCCATCAAAAAACCATGGGTGGGCTAGCACTACCATGCCACTCACACAACCCACTCCTCAGGGGTAGCAATACTTATAGCAAAGACAGTCCCCTTTCAACCGCTGGATGTACCTATGGAGCCGCTGGGTTTATTTCTATTTGTTCATGGGTACATTGCTAAATGTGAGGCATCTGTGTACATCCCCACTCCGTATAAACATGACAGTGACTCAACTAGCAGAGTTCCGAGGGTCCCACCCCAGAGCATACTTGCTAGCAATGGGGGATTCTAACACTGTGCTGGATCCAGAGATGGACAGATGGCACAAAGCAGGGAAAACAACTACGGAAACCCCCACAAACTTTCATAACCTGGTGAGCTCCCTGGGGATGTTGGAGGCATATGCACCCTGCAACCCAACAGTTCTCAGGTTTCTCAGCCTCCCACTTAACCATGTCCAGAATAGACATGGACCTAGTGACTCACAAAACGTTACCCCTACTAAGTCATATTGTCTATGGAGCAAGAGGGGTATCTGATCATTCGCCACTAGTTTTAAAATTAGACTTAGCCAGAACCCCACAACCATCAAGATGGTCACTTAACCCTATATGGCTATATCTGTTGGATAACCAAACACAGCTAGAACAGACGATAGCAGAATAGCAGAGTGCACATGGGGCAATAACCACAGATGAGATCAGGCAGACACTTATGCAATTTTATTCCTCATTATACTCTATACACACTGTATATACACTATACTGAGGCACACCTTCTTAGATAGTATTACACTTCTAGCACTTCCGCTGGAATATAGCCAATTCCTGGATGCGGACATAATGGTGGAGGAAATTACGGAAGCAATTAATTCCTTCCCCAGTAAAGCAGCAGGTGCAGATGGGCTACCCATAGAAATCTACAAGAGACATATTAAGGTAATAGCCCCTGAAAGCTTATCGGTGTATCAGGCTGCTACGACACAGCAACGGTTGCCAGCTTTGATGTATGAGGCCACTAGAGTCCTGATAGGGAAACCAGGGAAAGACCCCACACTCCCAGAGTCATACCGACCCATCTCCCTATTGAACGCAGATGTGAAAATTCTAGCGACTCCCAGAGTCATACCGAACCATCTCCCTATTGAACGCAGATGTGAAAATACTAGCGAACGTTCTAGCCCGCAGATTGGGGAAGGTCATTTCCATGTTGATTAATCCTGATCAAACAGGGTTCATACCCAACAAAACAACAGCCCACAATATCAGTTGGCTATTTATTAATCTGACCCTAAAAACGGATGGGCCAGCAACCAAGGCGGTGGCGGCACTCGACATAACCAAGGCCTTCGATACAGTCGAATGGCCTTACCTATGGCAGACCCTGCAGAGGTTCAACATAGGGCCCCACTTCACTACGTTGGTTGCCTGTTATATGCTGCTCCCTCCGCCTCCATTAGAGTAAATGACGGGGCTTCCAGGTGGGCGGAGTACACGAAAAGATTATGCTGATGATACCTTAATATACCTAGGGGACAGGGGGAACTCTCTACAGCAATTGGTTGCAGTCACTCAGAAATTCAGGGAGGTGGAGGGATTAAAGACTAGATTAACTAAATCAGTGCTGTTTCTTGTAGACCCTTTACTCCCAGGGGACTGCAGACTGCCCATTTGAGGTGGTGGATAGGTTTACATATCTTGGTGTTACGGTAGCACTGCCCCTTCAGATACCTGGACCTAAATGTCACTACTCTGCTTCAAATGGTCAGAGAGAAGTGCAGAGCATGGGACAATCTAAGGTAGGACCAGTCGGAAAGATCCAATTGATCAAAATGGTCCTAGCCCAAAAAATACTTTACATCCTTTGGCAGGCCCCAGTGTGGATCGAAGGCATCTTCTTTACTAAACTACAATCCATTTTCAAAACCTTCATTTGGGGGTCAACGCTGACGGGAAAGGTGGGAAAGGGGGGATGGCTCTCCCAGACAGGCAAACATATTACTTGGCTGCCCAGCTGGCCCAAACTATCACAATGTTGCAAGACTAAGCAGATCAACCACCATATAAGCTGTGGCGAGCCATCACCCCAAAAATGCCGGAACTAATGTCATCAGAGGGGGCAGTGGGAGAGTGAGTATAAAAATGAGACCTGCCAATCACTAGTAGGGCTGTGACAGTGTAAAGAGTTTGTGAACATGTGAATATGGATCGTCACCTGTCTTTGAAGGCAATTGGTCATGCCAAAACCATCCAATCCGCAGGTCCCCAGGGGTTCTGGGCAGACCTGCACAATCACTAGTCTAGAGTTTTAGCTTTCATATATGTATTCTAGTCTTTAGTCTGCCAAACACTAATTTTTGCGATTGCCATTACACTACTGAGGGCTGTCTTTAATTGCGATGGGGCCCCTGGGCCAACATTCATTTGTTTTAGGTAAAGCTGTCCAATCCATCAGCTGTTGAACTACAATTCTCACAGCCTTGGTAACACGGATATAAAATATCACTGTTGGGTGAACTTGCCTTTTAAACCACCAAATAAAATGTCTGTCCTGTATCTACAGTATTTTTCTTTAGTGAAAGGCAAATATTCCCAGAGTGACACTACAGGAAAGTAGCGCAAGATATTTAATGTAAGTCACAGCTGCAGTGATTAAAACCCCACCTGAATAAGTATATATCACTATTTAAATCTATTTAAATCTTTTTCAGTAATAAAATTTAAAATTACCCCCCTGTGACCCCATTTCAGCTATGGAGGGCAGTCAGACACTGCACTGTAATGAATCCCATACTTGAAATAATATCTGCGCCGGGGATCATGGGATATAAAACCCTTTAAATGTCTTTTATTGATCCCGTTTCGCTTTGCAGAAAAATTCAAGTAAAATGAATTTCAACGCCCATGTCAATTTTGATTCCCGCGTCAATTCGGATGCTCGTGTCAATTTTGACACCGGTGTTAAAGTCAATGGGCAGCCAAATAATTTTGAGGAGCGCCGGTTTTGACGCAATCGACTTTTCCGACATATGAATTTATTCGCCCATCACTAGTCAGTAACAGCAATCTTACACACAACAGCCACATATAAACCTATACATCTCTATAAACTGTTCCTATTGATGTCAATAAATAGAATTTGTTATTAGTGATGTTACTAGTGTCACATGACTGTATATTGCATTGCCAGAGGTTTATATTGGGCCTTTGTGTATTTAAAATGACAGGGTTTGTTATAAATCTCAGTCCATTCATGGAGATGAAATGTAATATCCTTATCATTTACAATGCATGGATGACAGTGGGGGTAAAACACACCTAGGCATGAGAATAGGAGAACGTTGTTCTGGTTTAAACTGAGGATACAGTTGATTGCTAACCTTAAAGGAGAACTAAACCTTAAAAATGAATGTGTCTAAAAATGACATTTTATATACTGAACTTATTGCACCAGCCTAACGTTTCAGCTTGTCAATAGCAGCAATGATCCAGGACTTCAAACTTGTCACAGGGGGTCACCATCTTGGAAAGTGTCTGTGACACTCACATGCTCAGTGGGCTCTGAGCAGCTGTTGAGAAGCTAAGCTTAGGGGTCGTCGCAAATTATCAGCAAAAATTGAGGTTGACCGGTAATATAAGCTGATGCCAGAAAGCTGATTATTAATTTCTGATGTTAGTTGCACTGGTTTCTGTGCTGCCATGTAGTAATTATCTGTATTAATTACTAACCAGCCTTATTTTGTGACATTTAGATTCTATATGTATTGTTTATTGTGAGTCTGTCCCTAAGCTCAGTAAGTGACAGCAGCACAGAGCATGTGCAGTGAATCAGCAGAAAAGAAGATGGGGAGCTACGGGGGCGTCTTTGGAGACACAGATCTTGAACTGCTAAAGGGCTGTGGTTGCCTTGGGCTGGTACAGAAGCCCAAAACATAATGTGCAATGATTCTAGCCTACTTATTTAGTTAAGCTTTAGTTCTCCTTTAATGGCAATGCTGCCCAAAGTGAACAATGCAACCACTAGACATGTCCTGAGCAACAGGCGAGTGCAGCCCAGTGACTGTTTCAGCTGATACTCACTCATGGAGCTGCAGCCACTTTGGACCCCTAAAGACACACTTTAAGGCTTTTTATGTTAAGGAATAAAGCTGCATGTCTGGCACTAGCAGCAGTGGCGTAACTAGACCCCTAAGGGCCCTGGTATGTAAATTTACAAATGGGCACCCCTACCACCCCTCGCGACCCCCGTGCATTGGGCTAGAACACAGCATTACTGACCTAATGTCATAGTAGCAGTTAAATTTGGAAACCCCCAGGCCCTGAACATTCTCAATAACAGCTCCCATTCCTGTACTCAAAGGATATAAGCACAGGAGTCTGAAATACATTTTTTACTGTGTTAATGGCAAGGGTTACTCAGTGCAGCATTAAAGTGGTGGTTCACCTTTACATTAACTTTAATATGGCGCAGACAGAGATTTTCCGAGAAAACTCTGGTTGCTATGGTCCAAATTACCCTAGCAACTATAAATTCATTCGAGTGAAAGACTGGAAGATAAATTGCAGTGAGCCTGAATGAAAAAGTAGCAATACCAATAAATGTATAGCCTTACAAGGCATTGTTGTTTAGAGGTGGTCTGTGACCCCCATTTGAAAGCTGTAAAAACTCAGAAGGCGAGAAATACCTCAAAAAATATTAAAGGAAAAAAATGAAGACCAATTGAAAAGTTGGTTAGAATTTACCATTCTATAACATACTAAAAGTGAACCTGAAGGTGAACCACCCATTTAATGTTATAATATGGGGGACATGTGCAAGGCATCTCTGCCAGTTACATTACATACACAACCTAAAGCAATAGGTGAATTGGTGCATGACTGTAGGTGCTCACGTTATCTTATTGAAATCCTCATGACTCAACTCTGCATTTAGAAAAGCCTACGATCCGACCTGCAGTCAAATGCTTTCTATTACTGCAGATTTAGCAGGCAGACAGGGAGACACAACACAGATAAGCACCTATTGCAACAGCACTAAAAGAATTCTATTACGGGCAGGTTTATTTATGTAATGACGTGACATTTGGCCCCTGTAATGATGAAGGATCATTAATTAGAAATCGCTGCTCTTTTTTTAAGAACGGAGGGAATGGGTGCAGGAGAAAAAGCAAACCTCACAGAAAGAAATAAAGTGAAGGCGATGCAATCAGAGAGAAGGTGCGGGAGGGCCACCAGGGGCACAGGGTCCGATTGGACGCAATCAGTCCAATCGGACTAAGGCCTGCAGAACTGTGATATCATGGGCAACGCTCTATTGAACGGAGCACATGAATACATGCAATTACTTAATGGATGTGGGCCCCAATATATGCAATTACTTAAGGGATGCGGGCCCCATTGGTTCCGCCACTGCTTAGCAGAGACGTTAAAGGATCATTGGCACCTGAAACATGCAGAGCATTTATATATAGAATATATATATATTTATATCCTTTGCTGGGCAGAAGAATCTCAGAGCAGCAGGCTGGGTATTTGGTTGCTTATAATCGATGAATGCTTAACATGGATTCAGAGAGTTCTGTATTTCTAAATTGACATAAGAAAATCTAGGGACAGAGGGATAGTATTTTTACTGTATTATACAAATGTACATTGCTGTGTTTACAAGTAGCTCTATATAAAAAGTTATCTGTACATATGCCCCTTTCAACTTTCTCTGCTGGGAAATAGCAAAGTAAAATGATTATACAGTAGTGCAGTGCCCCCTGCTGCCTGCTTCAGATATGAGGCATTAAGCGTTCAAAAAATCTTAGCCCAACATCAACATCTTAGCCCATATCCAACCTGCTTATGACTTGGATCCTGTGTAGCTAACCTTGAGAGCCCTGACTGGGTCTAGTGAATGTAGTGCCACCTTCTTAGCATTGGAAGGCGATAGACAGAAGGTTGGAATGGTGATGTCCTGATTTAGGTGGAAGGTCGATAACTACTTGGGGAGAATGACGGTACTGTTTGCAGTACTACTTTAAGAAAAATACCTGTGCGGCGGGGTTGGCCGCCGAGCCATCGGCGGGGACGCCCGCCGCATGGTCCTTAGCGCCGGCGCCATGTTGTTTTCTAAGGCGCGCTCGGCGCACCTCTTAAAGGTGCAGGCACTCTGGCGTGTTTGCGCCAGCACCATTTGGCGCACGTTTGGCGTGAATTTTGAAAGCTATTTAAGGGCCATTCAGTGTACAGCCCAGTGTACCCCCAGAACTTGTTCTAGTGGTTTTCCTGAGCCTTGTGCGTCTGTTCTGATCTGATTATCTGTGTTTGACTCTGCCTGTATCCTGACCCTTGCCTGCCTACGACAACGCTCCTGCTTAACCCCTTGATTGACTACCCGGTTTTGACCTTTGCCTGTTTGAACGATTCTGATATCCGCCTGCCTCGACCCAGCCTGTCTGACCATCCTTCTGCCTAATCCTTTGTACCGTGACCTTCGGCCCAAAAGGACTCTGCTTCCAGCCGTGCCCCTTTGCCAGCCAGAACATCTCGCCTTGTACCCCTCATTAAGTCCAGGTGGCACCCAAGTAAGCTGAGGGCTCCTCCCGAAGCCCAATGGTGGTCACACTACTGGTGAAGCAGAGACCAGGGTGCTTGGCACTTGTTCTGGTATTGGGTGCCGGCCGTGACTACTACTCTGTCAGAAAGGAATATGAAAAATTGAGAGTCTTGAACGATAAGGTAGTGAGTTCAGGAACTCTCTTTGCTGATTAGATGTCTGTCAGGAAGACAGTCAAAGTGAGAAAACTGCAGCGAGATGAAAATCATGAGTTGAAATAGTGTCTCTTGTTCGCAGCACAAAGGAGAGATCCCATGTAGAAGCGGGTGCTCGAATGTGGTGAAGTTATATGAGTTAGTCCCTGAAGGAATGCTCTTACATCTGGTAGATTAACCAGCCGCTTCTGGAAGAAAACTGACAATGTAGAACCTGTGACTTAAGAAGTCCTAAGTTTAACCCGACGGGTAGGACTTCCTGTAAGGAGTCTAGAAAGTTGGTAATGCATGGCTTTTCAGAACCCTGGTTCTTCTGAGCACACCACTGTTGGTATGTGTGCCAAACCCTGTAGTAAGCCATTGCAGAGACAGGTTTGCGGGCTGCTCGCATTACTTCAACCACTGCATCGGACAACCCTTACGTCTTAGGATCTGTGATTAAAGAGCCATGTCGTCAACCTGAGGCTTTATGATTTTGGATGATGGACGGAACCTAGTGAGGGGAGGTCCAGTAGTGGAGGAAGGATCCAGGGATCCACTACTGAGAGGTTGAGGAGGTCCGAAAACCACAGACTGACATGGCTACCTGGGAACTATGAAAATAAGTGTTGTTCTCTTTGTAGCCTTCTGATCGTTCTGGAGATAAGAGTAAGAGGAGGGAAGGCGTAGGTGGGCTGAAAGTTCCAGTCTGGCGTTAGAGCATCTGTGCCTAGGAGTAGGGGATCCCAGTACCTTGCAAAAAAGTTCTGTACTTTCCTATCCTGTCTGGTGGTCATGAGATCCACCTCCCATACTCTCCGCATCCTTGATAATTTGATGAAGATGTATTCCATCAGTGACCATTGGCCTCGAGTGTAATCAGGTTGATAGATAGTTTGCTCTGTTCCAGGTCCCACCGATCCTGCTGTGTGTCCCTGCAGAACTGCGCCCCAACTGGATAGGCTTGCATCTTTTGTCAGTAGGTGCCATTGGGAGCTTCCAAGAGGTTTTCCAAAGGACATGTTGGTTCATCAGGGCCACCGGAGGAGAATACTATATCTAGCTGGGAAGTTGAATCATATGAAGAAGCGTTGAGTTTACAGGCAGATAGGATGTTTCATTGCGGATCATCAAGCTGGTACTGAACAAAAAGAAAAAACTGCTTCAACTATGGAGATCATGCTCCAAAGGCCATTCATGCATAACCAGGTGTGTTTTCTGGCTTCTGAAGCAGAGACTTAATGATTGCAAACAGTATATCTTCTCGTGAGGGAGAACTACCCATATAGTTATTGTGCTGAAGTGCATCAAGAGAGAATTCTTTGATTGACTGGGGATCAAAGAGGACTTGTCCCGGCTGAGGCACCACCCCAGATCTTGTAGAATGAAGGGCCTGTTGAATCTCTGAGGGTGCCTTAATTAACAGGACAACCCAGTACAGAGTGATTGAAATGTCTGGGTTTCGAATTACTTCAGTGGCTGCTCCCTTTACATTCGAGAACACTAAGATTTTCTGATGGGAAGGAAGAATAGGTACATGTAGGTACACAACCTTTATGTCGAGGAAGACCGGGAAATCAGCAGATGACCTCGTTGTGATGACTGAGTGGACTGACTCCCTCTTGAATTTTCATGGTCAGATGAACCTGTCCAGTTCCTTGAGGTCTAGGACCGGTCAAAGCATTCCTCCCTTTTAAGGGACTAGAACAGGTTTGAGTAGTAGCCCTTGATGTGTTTTCGAGATGGGACTGGAGCGAGTGGTCAGATTGTGTGGGTAGACAATCCTGCTGAGGAGGGCTTGTCTGCGGTCTTGAGGAAGGGTTTGCGACCTTGCCAAGCCAACCTGGTCTTATCTGCCTGCCGGCCTCTTCCCGAGGATGAGTGGGGTGGTCAGGTCCAAACAGTAGTTTTCCCTTAAGTATGGGCAGAAGTTTGAGTCAGAGAGATCTGCGATCCGTCACCACCCTTGCCGATGCTAGGATTATACTTTGGGTGGTATCCAGTGATGCTTCACAAAAGCCATTGTTTTCCTCCATAATATGTGATGCTCAATGTTATAATTACTGAATTACATCAGGTAGCAACTCTGAGCAGGATCTACTGAAGCCTATGATTAAGGGAAGGTGTTCCCAAAACGCGTAAGGCCTATGTATTTCTACAGTACCCAGCAATAAAAACCTGTTTTTACCAGAGTGCCGTCCTCCTGTTCGTGTATCTATTGTTAGCAGTGGGGGCGCTGCGGACTGAGCACCCGGCACTACGGGAGAGCAGCCAAGTGGTGGTGAGTTGAAGCGGTCCTAATTGGTTTCGTGGAGTCTACTGAACCATGCTGTGTCCAGGCTGGGCCTGAGACTAAACAACTGGAATGTAGTAACCCATCCAGCTTCTTGTCCGTAGCATCCTAGGGATGAGGCATCTGGAACCGGTGGAGCTGTGTTCTTAGGAAGGCGGGATACCGGGTAGCCACTGAGGGTGGATTAAACCACATTGCTAATGTTTTTTTTTTAGCCTCAAAACACCCTCGGGCATATCTCATTCTAAATGACAACCCTGAAGGTCCAGGAATCTGGAAGCTGAACTCTGAACTCCATGGGCAAACACCCAGCGCTTTAGCCGCAAGGCTTGTTTGCTGTGTCTCTTAATTAGACAACTAGATTATGCAGCAGAGTTCTCAGACTCCTGAGGGTAGAATGTATCTAGAAGATAGCCTTAGGGAATCTATTGTCTCTAAACATGTGGCATGGATTCCTCCTCCCTCTTGTCACCGAGTGACACTACTCCTTCTAAGAGAGTGGTGTCTGACGGAGGAAGGAACTGATTACTGAAAAAAACACCATCACTCTCTTCGTCAGAGGGGGGCCTCCAATTTCGTGGCTTGCCCCTTGTAGGAGTTTAATTCTTTTACTCTTCGCCTCCTTGTGCTAGGTGATCAGGAGTGGCCTGTACATCAGAGAGTAATATGTCTGTGGGTGCTGTCCCTGTACCCACCATAGTAGTTGGCTTACAATTAGTGCAATGGTATTCTTATGCCCATAGGACAAAAGTTTTTGGGCTTGTGGCAAACGACAATTTTATTTAGTTAAGACGGCTCCCTTGGGGAAAAGGCCATCACTAGGGGCCATGGCATGGCAATGTTTGTAGGTCAGTGGGACATGCGTGAAAAAAACCTGGTTTGCATTTACCGCATAAAAAATATTGGCGGTAGGTACCTGTTCCCACCGAATAGCTAGTGACCTCTGGAAGTAGCAGTAACCAAGAAGGCCTGCTCTAGCTAAGCACTGCAGTGGCAATGCGCCAGTGGAAGGAAAGGAGCAGGTTTTTCCTGTAGTGTCTGTTGCTGATAGCAGCACAAAATACCCTTCTGTCCGCCCCTGTGTGCTCGATTTGATGAACGCTGGCTCTGACTGAACTATGTGTGCATTAGACAGTGCCCCGGAGGCTTCAGACCTATTTCTAAAATGGCCACCGTGTGTAGGGGACACGCCGCTGTTCGCGTGAGAACAAGGTGCGTAACAGTAGAGAATGGCACTGCTAGGTGAGACTGAGTTGCGCAAGTAACAAACCTTCTCCCCTAGTGTCTAAGCCGGTGTTGTTTCCTACACCTTTCGGCTGTATTTGCCGTTCCCCCCGGGCTCCCAGTGCAAGTCACGAGAGGTGTTAGTAGTTCACTGAAGGGAGTGGAGCAGTGGGAGGAAAGATGGCGTGAAAAGCGAATAGCACAAGTAACAAACCTTCTCCCCTTGTGTCTAAGCTGGTGTTGTTTCCTACACCTTCCGGCTGTACTTGCTGTTCCCACTGGCTCCCAGTGCAAGACATGAGAGGCTTCACTGGTTCACTGAAGCGGAGCAGTGGGAGGAAAAATGGCGCCAATTTTGAATGACCTGACTCGGAAAGGTGGAGAAGGGTATTCTTAGGAGAGGGGAACCTCGGGTGTAGAGAAGTGTCAATACTCACGTGTTCCCCGACCGCTCTCCTCTGTCATCCGGCCAGCTTCCTCTCCACTTGAGGGGGAAGGAGGTTGTGTTTAAGCTGGATAGTCACAAAAACACAATTGGACCCCGGAGACAGATCCCCTGGGGGATGCCAGTGTGGATCCTCTACTCAGTGTAAAGGTCCTGGGCATCCCCTGTTGTCAATATATTGACAAAATTTAAACATTAGAAAAACAATAAAAATGAGTTTAGATGAAACGTCCTAACCTCCTGAGGACACAACACAAACTGGCCTGGGCTCCGCTTGCTGGGGGGATGTAGCCAGTGGGGGAGGAGCTAAATCTATTCTTTTTTTATTGTTGTGTCCTCCTCCTAGTTGCATCAGCTATACCCCATTGTCCCTGTGTCCCCCAAGCAGACAATAGAGAAATAAGATTATAAGCAGCACTTACTGGAACAATCTCTATAGAGCAGGTGCACTGTAATCCCTTTTCCACAAGTGAAACCATTTCTATAACATAGGGCAGCGCTCCATAACTGTCCAGAGTTGTGGGAGAATTAGTGAAGCTCAAACAGGTGAGATTTTAAAGAATTGGTAGGGACACAGGCCTGTTTGAATAAACATCTGAATATCCCAGAAGCTGTGCAGAAATTGAATCATTCACTGTAAAGCTGCATTCATTTTCTGTAGGCTTCTCTTAATAACATCTAGGATTAAACACAATAAATACCTTTTCTTTGCGTGACCTCTGGTGGTTGTTTTGTAGAAGACACTTTACTACATTTTCCATTATTTTTTCTTAAGATATAATTATGTTTGTCTTGGATTCTTGAACCAAAATCCTTCTGATTATACAAAAGGCTTTAATAATCTGTCCTCACTGTAAAGAACAACCTAAGTTGCCTCAAATAAAAGCTCTTTTCTTCTAGTCGGAAGGGGTGGCTTCTATTGCGGTGATAATCTATATGGGTAAAAAGGTCCCCTGTTATTTGTCTATAATGTCCTCTAATGTACTTGTAAAGTGTAATCATGTCCCCCTCACAAGCGCCTTTTTCCAGAGAAAACCTTGACAGTCTACCCTCATAATTTAAGTCTTCCATCCCGCTAACCAGTTTAGTTGCACTTAGTCTCTGCACTCTCTCTCCAGCTCATTTATATCCCTCTTAAGGACTGGAATCCAAAACTGCACTGCATACTCCAGATGAGCCCTCACCAGGGACCTATTAAGAGGCAAAATTATGTTTTCATCCCTTGAGTTAATGCCCTTTTTTATGCAAGACAGAACTTTATTTGCTTTAGTGGCCACAGAATGACACTGCCCAGAATTAGACAACTTATCTACAAAAACCCCTAGATCTTTCTTATTTAAGGAAACTCCCAACACTCTGCCGTTTAGTGTAGTATAACTTGTATTTATATTATTTTTGCCAAAGTGGATAACCTTGCATTGATCAACATTGAACCTCATTTTCTAACTGGCAGCATCCTGCATAGAACCTATAGTTCTGCACAGTTTAGTATCATCTGCAAAAATAGAAACAGTATTTTTAATGCCCACCTCCAGGTCATGATGACGAAGGATGGTCCTGCTTGCTGTTGCTCATACAGGAAAATTCCTGAAGACTTTCGATGACATCTGAATCAATGTTGAGATTAAGTTCCTTTAAGATTGAGTAACTGTCATGGATTCTAGTGCTGATACCAAAAGAACAGCATTCCTTTTTGTTGGATTGTAACGTTTTAATCAGAATGCTGTGCGCCCAATTCAACGTGTAAAGATTCAAAGCCACAGGTGACAATGGGGGGGGGGGGGTAGTAATAACACATAATGTAATCTGAGGAAGAAAAGGGGAAGAGTGCTGAACCAAAAGGTTAAATGGAGCTACATTGAGGGGCAGATTTATCCAGGGTCGAATTTCGAAGTGGTAAATACTTCAGAATTCAACCATCGAATTGAAATATTCGAATATCAAAGTCGAAGGATTTTGAACCTGCGATCGAAGCAAAATCGTTCGATCGAAAGATTAAATCCTTTGAATCAAATGATTTTACTTTGACTTTAAAAAACGTAGAAAAATGCTCTAGAAGGTCCCCATAGGCTAACATAGCACTTCGGCAGCTTTTATTTGGCAAAGTATTTAAGAGATAGTACTTCAATTATCAAATGGTCGAACAATTTTACTTCGATTCGAAGTAGCCTATTCGATGGTCTAAGTATCCAAAAAATTACTTCAAAATTCAAACTTTTTGAACCTCAAAAATTCCCTCGAATCAACTTCGACCCTTGATAAATCTGCCCCTAAATAACTTTAAAAAGGGGTTGGATACCTTTTTAGCAAGGGAGAAAATAACTCTAAATAAAAAATCAATTCAGGGAATGGTCACATTGCCACCTTTAATGTCAGGAAGGGATTTATCTCCTCCTCTAAGGTGAATTGGAGAGGCTTCAGGTGGGCTCATCGTCTTCATCACCAAGCAGTTAGGCAGGTTT
The DNA here is from genome assembly GCF_017654675.1 of Xenopus laevis. Taxonomy (NCBI): domain Eukaryota; kingdom Metazoa; phylum Chordata; class Amphibia; order Anura; family Pipidae; genus Xenopus; species Xenopus laevis. The sequence goes on from NC_054388.1 coordinate 35,259,961, forward strand.
TAGTTAGTAGAAAAGGGACACGTCAAGTTTTCAGCCTCTCTTATTTGACAGAAGAACCTATACAAAGAAAAAAAAAAGAAAACCGTAAACACCGACAACTAAGTATTGCTGTTTACATGAAAGAACTGTGCCAAGCCAACCATTTAGCCTGTTTGGCAACTGTTCTACCAATGTCACTACTGTAAGTCTGTTACTGTGATTCTTATGGCATATGACTACATGATTTACATGTAAATACACTTAGCCCTGCTGTCTGGTGAAGGCCATTTATTTGAGAGGCCCAGTTTGGAGGAACCAAATTAACGTCTTAAAGTCTTTCTGTTGCAGGAGATACAACCCTTGGAATCACTGTTCGCTATCCTTACAGGAGTATAGGGGGGTGGGAGCAGAATAAAATGAATATGGGTTTCCCCTATATTTAAACAACGAATACACCAATTAGACCGCTCCCAGTTTACCCCTCCTGCACTGCTCCGTGTATTCCTTGCTGGGTGCTCTGGCTGCAGCGTCCCCACCGCTTGTCACACACCAAACCAAAGGAAAGATGGCACTCTATTCAAGGATAAGACAGGTTTATTCAGACCCCACAGGGATCTCAAGCCCTACGCGTTTCGGGACTCAATCCCTTAATCATAGGCATCATATTTCCCCTATATTTGCCTTCTGGGCACTGGAGTTGGGGCAGACTTCCTACTAAAATGTACAGTTTCTTTTGTGCTCTATTTTTAATTTGTATGTACTTTGTACTAACAGAAGAAAAGCAAAAAATTACATCTGCTTTGTTGTGTGTACTTGTGCAATTACCTGCATAGACACAGTATTAGAGAACATTGGGGGTGAACATCAAGCAAATTCCGGGGGCCAAAAGGCACCTTGATGCAGGCGTCAAATGCGCAAACGTCCTAAGAGTCCCATGGAATCCCTTATACTGTGAAAAGAGAAGGAAAATGATTATGCAGAGGTGCCCGATCAGTACACCCCCACCCACTGTTGATAGGGCAGGGTCCAAAGAATATAAATAGGATTTTGGTCACTTGGGAAATACCTCACCCTGTTTATGAACGAGAGTTTTCACCCAGGCCTTGGGCAAGGCAAGAGTTCTTAAAAAAACGGTAATAGGGATTAGCGCCTGGGATAAAGCACACAAGAGAGGGGAATATGGCACTTTATTAGTACATGTATGGGCCCTCTTATCCAGTATGCTTGGAACCTGGGGTTTTCTGGAAAATGGGTCTTTCCATAATTTGGATCTTCAGATCTTTAGTCTATTAGAAAATCATGTAAACACTAAGGGGCACATTTACGAAGGGTCGGATATCGAGGGTTAATAAACCCTCGAATTCGACCCTCGAATTTGAATTCGTAGGATTTACCGCAAATCCTACGATCCAACGATCTAAGGAGAAATCGTTCAATCGAACGATAAAATCCTTCAAATCGAATGATTCGAAGGATTTTAATCGACCGATCGAAGGATTTTCCTTCGATCAAAAAAACCTTAGAAAACTGATGGGGAAGGTCCCAAATAGGCTAACATTGTAGCTCGGTGGCGAAGTATGTAGTCAAAGTTTTTTTTAAAGAGACAGTATTTAGACTATCGAATGGTCAAATAGTCGACGATTTTTAGTTTGAATCGTTCGAATCGAAGGTTTTAGTAGCCTATTCAATGGTCGAATTCCTCAAAAAAAAAAAGACTTCGAAATTCAAAATTTTTTTTACTTTGAATCCTTCAATCGAGCTTAGTAAATGTGCCCCCAAATAAACCCAATAGGCTGGTTCTGCTTCCAATAATGATTAATTATATCTTAATTTGGCTCAAGTACAAGGTACTGTTTTAATACAGAGAAAAAGGAATTTGTTTTAAAAAATTTGGATTATTTGATTCCAATGGAGTCTGTGGGAGACTGCATTTCCGTAATCCAGAGCTTTATGGATAATGGGTTTTTGGGTTTCCAGATAACGGATCATGGGGGCAGCCATTCAAAGGAGAAAATGCTCAAATTACACAGCAGATAAGCTCTGTAGAACACAATGGTATCTGTAATCCATTATTTATCCTGTGCCATAGAGCCTTTTTTTCAATTTCCGACATTGCTACACAGCAGCTTGTTTATATGAACTATAGTAGTGTTTCTAGAGCAAACGCAGCAGTTTTACCAGTGCAGGGCAACACTACATGATATTTTCATTAAAACACTTTCATTTTTTGGTGTTACTGTTCCTTTAAGGACACTTTTGGTGTAGTACAACTCTCAAGCACTTTTTCCATTGAAAGGGAACACAGAGTCCCTACAAGGTAATCCCCTGTGGGCTCCCCCTGGGCCACTAATATGTTATAGTGAGTGTGATATTCAGAGACAATTTGCATTGGTTTTCATTTTTTATTATTTGTGGTTTTAAGTTAGTTTTTTATTAAGCAGCTCTCCAGTTTGTAATTTCAGCAATCTGATTGCTAGGATCCACATTACCCTAGCAACCATGCAGTGATTTGAATAAGAACCTGGAATATGAATAGAAGAAGCCTGAATAGAAAGATGAGTAATTAAAAAGTAGCAATAACAATACATTTGACGCCTTACAGAGCATTTGTTTTATATGGGGTCAGTGTTCCCGATTTGAAATTAGCAAAATAATAAAGAAATGATCAAATGCACGATGTGAGCAGACGCATGGAGTAGAGCTCCTCTCTCAGGGCGGCAATAATTCTGTTTTTACAGGGCACTTAACATTGGTACAACGGCTGCAGAAGAGCTGGACCCGCAGCGGCTACCTCAGAGAATCCTTATGGGGCAGAATAGAGCCCGGAAACGGGCCTCCTCTACTGCAGGGTGGCTGGATAAATTTGCATGTGAGGAAAATCAAGATGGCGACCGCAACTCTGCTAGCAGGCCTCCCTCTCCTCCCTCCCCACAACAGGCATCTGAACCCACGTTGCAGGAGATACTGCAGGAGATCAGGGAGTCAAAGGAAACATGCACTAGCTTAATAAGTGCTTAGACCGATGAAATAAAAACTCGACCTGTCTATAATTAAACAGGATCTAAAAAACCAGAGGGAGCGTACCGCCGCAGCTGAGCAGCGCATAGGAGACCTGGAGGATACATGCGGCCCACTACCTCAGCACATCCAGGAACTACAACATATGGCAGCAACAACCTGTGGATTGTGGGCTTTCTGGAGAGAACGAAAGGAGACAAGCCGGAGCACTTCATAGAGGACTGGCTGGCTGCAACCTTTGACCGGGTCAAACCTTTCCTCCACCTTTGCTGTAGAAAGAGCACACCTGATCCCAACAAGACCTGGGCCACCGGGGGCACCCCCTCGGTCGTTCATTGCGAGGCTCCTAAACGCCAGAGACAGAGACACCATTCTCTCCTTGGCACGTAACCTGGCGGCATTAAAGCATCAAGGAGCAACCAGCTCAATCTATGCTGATTATTCTGCAGTGGTACAGAAGCAGAGGGCCACATTTCTGGAGTTGAAGAAGAGGCTACGGTCCGCAAAGATGATCTATGTTATGTTGTATCCAGCGAGATTGAGAATCACTCTGAATGGAGCAGCACCTTTTTTGTGTCCCCGCAGGAGGCGAGCAACTGGATGGAGGCGCATAACATTCCGGCACTACAGTAATATCCTACCATGGCATCCTTGGGGCCATGAGGTAACTATGTTTTCAATACAGTATCCCCAGCCTGTACTTTATCCTAACCCAATGGTGCTCCGAACAGTTGTATCCAATTGCCCCACAGTTTTTTCTTCATGGAGATGCCAACTAATAGCTGTCCATATGTCTTGTCCCAAGCAGGCCAATCACGACGAGGCCACCTTTCCCCTATTTGGGCCCTGCACACTTCCCACAACTGGCCCTGAAGAGAGGAGTCTTACCCCACCGAGACTACCTGTTCACAGTCCACAGATGGGACCTGGTATTAGCGCCACACCTACACAATTGTTGGTTAATTCTGGGATTAATTCTACCCCCAGGTGGGACTGGCTATGGGACACTGAAAAAGCCAATGCAGTGTTACGTTTTGTGGGAAGTTCAATGGTTTAAGTTACTGCTCAAGATGTGATTTTTCTTCCTTGAATTATACTTGTCATACGTTGCAATTAGTTGCAATGTGAGGGGTCTCAACTACCCCATTAAAAGGAGGCTGGTCCTGGACTATCTGAAGCAAAAGAATGTTAAGATAGCTTTCCTGCAAGAAACCCACTTGATTGGAGGAAAAACCTTAGCATTAAAAAAGCCGTGGGTGGGTCTACCACTCTACCCACTCCTGTTATTTCTCAGGTGTTTCCACTCTAATCCAGTGCCAGGGCCTGCCCCCCTCTAGTTACGGTACTTCTCTAATCCAAGACAGTCCCTTTTGTGATGGAAAGTAATTTGACGGATATTAAGGGAAGGTATATTTTCATACATTGATTCATCAATAATGTGGAACTAATCCTTGCGAATATATATGTCCCTCCCCCATTTAAGGAGGATTGCCTAATTAAGCTAACGCAGAGTATGGCCAGATATCCACATGCGAAGGTAATTGCAATGGGAGAACAAAATGGTAAAGCCAGATCAAACGGTGCACAGGGGTGACAAAGGCCTTCAGCGAATCCTAGAAGGGATGGAACTGGTAGAAGCTTGGAGGCATCTTCACCTTAAAACTAAACAGTACTCCTGTTTTTCACAATCGCATACGTTTTTGTCTAGAATCGACTAAGCCCTGGTGGACAGCCCAACCTTGCCATTAATTACAAAAGCACAGTATCTCTCCAGGGGGATTTCTGACCATGCACCCTTAGAAATAGTCCTCCAACTGGAGTGTGTGGTTCGAAAACCAAGATGGTCTTTGAACCCGGTCTGGCTAAAAATATTAGACAATGAAACCACACTAGATGCTACTATACACTACTTCTTTAACATTAACTTTGGGACCGCAGACACCCTCACAGTCTGGGATGCCTTTATAAGAGGCCATCTAGGGGCAGAGATATCTGCATTTAAAAAGCAAGGCAAGTTGCCCTCCACCCTACAGGGAATAACCTTAATACTCTTAATATTAAAACAGCAAGAGTACAATCAGTATATGACCCAAAAGGCTCAAAGGCACCAGCTGTTTACTAAGGCCCAAATATATGAACAAGGGGAAAGAGCTGGAAAATGCTGGCTCACTTAACAAAACAGAATTCATCCCCACCTGCAATTTCGGCGCTGCAGGACATGTCAGGCAATACCATCACTCATGTTGAGGGCATTAAACAAACACTGGTGCAATTTTATACAGACCTTTACTCCTCGAAGCTGCAAAAACCGCTTTCTGAGATTGACAACTTTCTAGACAGTATGAACACCCCTAAACTGACTCCACAATATAGGGTTTTTCTGGATGAAACATCACAGTAGCTGAAATTGTAATGGAAATTGAGTCCTTCCCTAATGGTTAGGCTCCAGGGGCAGATGGGATTCCCATAGATGTATACAAAAGGCATGTAAAAACCCTGTCACCGCATCTCCTGGAAACCTTTAATGCAGCACTGGAAGGTGAGGTTGCCGGGCTCAATGTATAAAACAGCGATAGCCTTGCTGCCAAAGTCAGGAAAGGACCAGAAGCTGTGTGAGTCATATAGACCCATCTCCCTCCTCACAGCACATGTCAAAATTCTGGCCAAAATACCTGCCAAGTGACTTAGTAAAGTAATCACCATGCTAATGAACCCTGACCAAACCGGATTTATTCCAGGCAAAACAGTAGCACTCAATACTAGACGGCTATTCCTGAATCTCACAGCCAACCATGATAACCGGGTTCAAAGGGCTATAGCATCCCTGGATAAAGCTAAAGCCTTTGACACCGTCGAGTGGCCATATTTATGGAAAACTCTCACTCATTTTGGCATAGGCCCAATCTATCAAAAAACTGGTTCAACTACTTTACCACTCCCCCAAGCCTCGTTGAGAATGAACCTTAACTTGACAACCCCTTTTAAGCTTGCGAGGGGGACCAGACAGGGCTCTCCTCTGTCCCCCCCCCATTCACCCAAGCAGTTAGGCAAGCAACTAGCATAGTGGGTTTCAATATCCGAGGCTTAGAGGAAAGATCCAACTCTATGCGGACGATACTCTTGTGTACCAAGGAGATAGGGGGCCATCTCTAACAGCACTGCTGGATATAACCCAAAACTTTGGGGAAATAACTGGCCTGAAAGTTAGCCCTTCCAAATCGGTGTTGTTCCTACTAGACCCCCCTGGACATGACTGGGTACCAGCTATCTGTAGGCTGCAGGTTGTGGACAAATTCACCTACCTAGGGGTGAGGTAACAAAGGACCATAGCCAATACCTCAAACACAATGTAGACAATCAAATCAGCTGGTTAAGAGAAAAAAAAAATAAAATTTGGAAAAGCTTACCAATGGTGCCGGTAGGAAAGATACAGCTGAAAAAATGTTTGTCATGCCTAAACTGCTTTATCCGTTGTGGAATTCCCTGGTATGGGTCTCAGCTAAAACTTTTGTGATAATTGACACAAAACTGAGAAGCTTTATATGGGACAGTCCAGGTCTAGGCTAAGTCTCCAGACGCTTATGAGACTTAAAAATGAAGGAGGATTAGCCCTGCCTAATATGTTATATTATTTCTTAGCAGCGCAACTTACACATGTAGCTGTAACACTACAACCAACCCCCTACCCCCACTATATAAATTATGGGCTGTAGTGGCAAATACCCCAAACCTCCCGTGGGATGCAGTTATTGGAACTAAGACAAAAGATGCAAACCTAATCCTCACCACTCAACTGAGAGCACTGCGAAAGGCTCATTCAGTAATGAACTTCTCCCACATGGTCCCACAAACTCCTCTATGGCACAATGCCCAATTCCCCCAAATTGAAAAAATTCAACCACCAAACTGTTGGATTACCCTAGGGATTACACCTATATCGGATATATGGGTGGACAACTCCCCAAAAACATATACTGAGCTCAAGGCACAATATAACTTGCCGAGGTCACAATGGCTGGTGTATATGCAAGTCAGGAATGCAATAAAACAACGGGACAGAAGCTCCATCACTACTACTGGAGAATCTAGTGAAACCTAAGGCAGAAAGGTGTGTTATCCAACCTGTATAGGAGGTTAGTAAAATCCGATACAGCCAGCAACATCAAGAGTAGAGAGGACTGGGAAAATGACCTGGGGTATATAACGGACACCCAATGGGCTGAGGCAATACAGGCTCCTACACATATATCCATTAGTTATAAAGACAGAATACTACAATTATATATGGTTCACAGGGCATAGCTCACCAGAGAGAAGTTAAATAAGATGTACCCCAGTGTATCACCAACATGTCTTAGATGTGGGGCTCTAAAAGCCGATCTGTTGCACATAGGGTTGCCACCTTTTCTAGGAAAAAAATACAGGCCTTCATATATATTAGGGACAGCACCCTAAAGGAGGCTTGTGGCTAAAGCTCTATTTCATGCCAGGCGCCTAATAACTAGCAATTGGAAAAACGGCTCAACCATAGCTGTCACAGAGTGGCATTGGGCAGTTACAGACTCCATTAACAAAGAGAGAATTGTCCTAGTTAGGAAAGGGTTAATTGATGAAGGGTGGGAGAGCTGGCAAACCTGGCAGGACACGGCTCTATATAATGCACAATCCAGCTCTGTCTGTAGGCAGCACCCCAATACACAACACCTGGCACCCCCCCATTTCCTTGTATTGTTACATTTTCATATTATGGGGGGAGCAGAAGGCCGCTGTATATATACTGTGTGCCCCCATAGGGAATGCTGTAAGGATATCCAAGGGAAATACATTCTTTGACCCCCCCAGGGTTCCATCAGATTGCCCAGAAAAAGGTGTCCTACGTCTGTGGGTGACGTACCCCATTGTCGGCTTGCCCAGTGCTAAAACCCTGTACCAGATGCAGGCAGAGTGGATCCCCTGGGTGCAGCTGGTCAATGAGTAGCATGGCGTCACCTGCACCGTGCCTTGGTAAGCTGGGTGGGATTCTGTCAGCTCTGCAGCGCAGAAAGCTGCTCATGGCCTCTGGGCTAGAGTGAAAGCCAGCAGGGCCTTAGTGGGTTTGCTCTCAGTTCTATGAAGGGATGAGACCTCTTCTCCCCCTAGGTATATCACGAAGACCAAGTTCACTTTGGGTCCCACAGAAGTTCTTTGAGGAACACAACTACTTTGGGCTGGAGAGGTCGGACGTGATCATGTTTGAGCAGAGGATGCTGCCAAGCTCCCTCCCAGTGCGGGTTGACTAGCGCTAACGGGGGTATTTTTTTTTAAACAAAAATTACTGTTATCCCCAACCGGAATGCAGGCTCTATTAGCTCGCACCTTTTGTAGGAGATAACATTTTTACCTAACAGGTGCCCTTTAACTCCAGCACTGTAATATCCATCAGGCAGTGACCTTGGGTGATTATCACAAGAAACTGTAGTTAAGAAACAGTTGTGGGACTATAAAATGGGCATCTCTGATAGATATATAAATATATATATCCATATAGAAAGCTGAAGCACACTGGGATTTATCAAAATAAAACTTACTTTATTGGATCGACGTTTCGGTCCGCACAGGGACCTTTATCAAGACTCTATATATATCTATATATATCTATATATATATATATATATATATATATCTATATATATATATATATATATATATCTATATATATATATATATATATATATATATATATCTATATATATATCTCTATATCTATATCTATATCTATATCTATATCTATATCTATATCTATATCTATATATATATATACTGTTTCTCATAGTTACCAAATAACTATATGAGCTCTGCATTCTACCCAAAGCTAGGGGAATGGGGGTGCCTTAAGGCTTTGGGTATGTTGGTGTGATTAAGGTTTTGGTTCTTGTTAATCCAGCAACCTCAATGGGAGGCAGAAACATACAACTGGGTGAAAACAGCATGAAGCTTTATTCACCAGTAGATCCTTCCAGAAGATTTAAGGGATCCATTCAGATTAGAAAGGGAGTTCCATCTTAAAGTAAGAAAATAGCTTATTAAAGTGTGAATTTATGGGATTCTCTCTCCCTGAAGCAGCTGTTCTGGCACATATTAGGCAGCTTCAAGAAAGGGTTGATTGACTTTTAGCAATGGGAGAAATACAAGGTTCAGATGGGGGTTTCACCTTCCTCTAGATCAGCCAGCAGGTAGGTAGGTATCATTTAGACAAAGAGACTGAATACTTACCTGCATCAAGAAACCGAAAAATGAAATTGGATGGTTGCTGTTTATTTCTAGACGTCAGTCTCAGTTCTTGATTAATCGTCTTCTTTGTCGCCGAGGATTATTGGGAAAATATGACTTTTATGGAGACAATAAAACAGAGAAAAGACACTCATGAGCTGGACCCTGAATAGAATATAAAGCAGTTCCCTTTTTGCATCTCTCCCAAATTGTACTGCGCAACTGAACATGTTTGCTTCCATATAAATAACCAGAAATAACCAGTAACAGGTTTAATAGAATGAAGAAGCAGATTGGCAGAGTCCCTGCCACCTCAAGAGGCCCAGGAGAATAGCGGGCCAAAGGGAGTGAACCTCTAACAAAATAAGCTTAAGTATAGAACTGAATCATAATCCTTGCTCTGTGGATCATTTTAGTGGAAAAAATCCTTCCTATAGACATTGCCTTTTCTATTAATAACATTGGCATCAAATACCAACTTTATACTCCATAGCATTCCTCCAATAAACCCAACATACTGGCTCAAAAATACAAACTCTCATGAGAGCATGGGTTGGCTGGGCCCATAACGCTCTCACTCTTCAGGGGCATCACTATCCCCCAACCATATGAGGAAAAGGTTTTACAAATCCTGTCAGACCAACTGACACATTACACATTGTCCCTGGATCAACTTGTACTATGAGCTATCTTCCATAACCCTGTATTCCCTCACTTGCTAAAAAGCCATCCAACCCCTTCTTAAAGCTATCTAATGTATCAGCCTGTACCACTGATTCAGGGAGAGAATTCCACATCTTCACAGCTCTAACTGTAAAAACCCCTTCCGAATATTAAGGCGGAAACTCCTCTCTTCTAATCTGAATGGGTGACCTTGCACCACCTACTGGTATATAAAGCATTATAGTCATTATTATATGATCCCCTTTATATATATATATATATATATATATATATATATATATATATATATATATATATATATATATATATATATATATATATATATATATATATATATATATATATATATATACATACATAGTTATATCACCCCTTAAGTGAAGATCCCCAATTTGGCCATTCTCTCCTCATAGCTACGATTTTACATACCAGCTTAGTTGCCCTTCTGTACCCTCTCTAATTCAATAATATCCCGTTTGAGAACTGCAGATAAAAACTATACGGCAAATTCTAGATAGGACCTTACCAGTGCTCTATACAGTGGAAGAATAACTCACTCCTCCTCCTGCAAATCTATGCCCTTGCCCTTGCGTGCTCATAAGCAAGACAAGACTCTAGAGGAGAATGTGATACGGTGGCATTTACCTGCATATGTGGTTATAAAACAAATTGAGCAGGTAAATGAAAAACAGTGAGATTTTTATGTTTGTGGCATGCAGCTGGTATGTTCCCATGAGGACAACAGCTCCTTATATATATTCTAGCTCAAGGATATAGGATATACAGTGGTGTGAAAAACTATTTGCCCCCTTCCTGATTTCTTATTCTTTTGCATGTTTGTCACACTTAAATGTTTCTGCTCATCAAAAACCGTTAACTATTAGTCAAAGATAACATAATTGAACACAAAATGCAGTTTTTAAATGAAGGTTTACGTTATTAAGGGAGAAAAAAACCTCCAAATCTACATGGGCCTGTGTGAAAAAGTGATTGCCCCCCTTGTTAAAAAATAACTTAACTGTGGTTTATCACACCTGAGTTCAATTTCAAAGGTTATAAAGCCATTTCTAAAGCTTTGGGACTCCAGCAAACCACAGTGAGAGCCATTATCCACAAATGGCAAAAACATGGAACAGTGGTGAACCTTCCCAGGAGTGGCCGGCCGACCAAAATTACCCCAAGAGCGCAGAGACAACTCATCCGAGAGGCCACAAAAGACCCCAGGACAACATCTAAAGAACTGCAGGCCTCACTTGCCTCAATTAAGGTCAGTGTTCACGACTCCACCATAAGAAAGAGACTGGGCAAAAACGGCCTGCATGGCAGATTTCCAAGGCGCAAACCACTTTTAAGCAAAAAGAACATTAAGGCTCTTCTCAATTTTGCTAAAAAACATCTCAATGATTGCCAAGACTTTTGGGAAAATACCTTGTGGACCGACGAGACAAAAGTTGAACTTTTTGGAAGGTGTGCGTCCCGTTACATCTGGCGTAAAAGTAACAGCATTTCAGAAAAAGAACATCATACCAACAGTAAAATATGGTGGTGGTAGTGTGATGGTCTGGGGTTGTTTTGCTGCTTCAGGACCTGGAAGACTTGCTGTGATAGATGGAACCATGAATTCTACTGTCTACCAAAAAATCCTGGCCATCTGTTCGTCAACTCAAGCTGAAGTGATCTTGGGTGCTGCAGCAGGACAATGACCCAAAACACACCAGCAAATCCACCTCTGAATGGCTGAAGAAAAACAATTCTGCAAAGATGAGTGGGCCAAAATTCCTCCAGAGCGCTGTAAAAGACTCGTTGCAAGTTATCGCAAACGCTTGATTGCAGTTATTGCTGCTAAGGGTGGTCCAACCAGTTATTAGGTTCAGGGGGCAATTACTTTTTCACACAGGTTTGGATTTCTTTTCTCCCTAAATAATAAAAACCCTCATTTAAAAACTGCATTTTGTGTTTACTTGTGTTATCTTTGACTAATAGTTAAATGTGTTTGATGATCAGAAACATTTTGTGTGACAAACATGCAAAAGAATAAGAAATCAGGAAGGGGGCAAATAGTTTTTCACACCACTGTACATGGAGCCATAAGGCTAAATCAGGCATAAGCAACATGTGACCCACTTGGATATCCGTGAATTCCCAATATGTCCCGAAATGCCTATTACAAATAGTAAGATACAGAAAGCTATAGTTCCCCATCTGGTCAGCCATAGGTTGCCCATCCCTACTTTACTCCAGCACAGCTTTAATAGAAGGTAACAGCTCCGTAATTTCACTACTCGCAAATCACATTTTTCCTCTTGGGGGTGCCCTCTGCCATACCTGCAACCAGAGTGAACTCTCATTTAATGGGCCAGTGTGTTTTTCCACCATCAACTGCCGACCATTAGCAATGGGAGAAATACAAGGTTCAGGTAGGTAGGTATGATTTAGACAAAGAGGCTGAATACTTACCTGCATCAAGATACCCAAAAAATGAAATTGGACGGTTGCTGTTTATTTCTAGACGTCAGTCTCAGTTCTTGATTAATCGTCTTCTTTATCGCCGAGGATTATGGGGAATATTTGACTTTCTATGGAGACAATAAACATAGAAAAGACACTCATGAGCTGGACGCTGAATAGAATATAAAGCAGTTCCCTTTCTGTATCGCTCCCACATTGTACTGCGCTACTGAACATGTTTGCTTCCTTATTAACCAGAAATAATCAGTAACAGGTTTAATAGAATAAAAAAGTTGATTGGCAGAGACCCTGCCACCTCAAGAGGCCCAGGAGAATAGCGGGCCAAAGGGAGTAAACCTCTAACAAAATAAGATTAAGTATAGAACTGAATCATAATCCTTGCTCTGTGGATCATTTTGGTGGAAAAATCCTTCCTATAGACATTGCCTTTTCTATTAATAACATTGGCATCAAATACCAACTTTACAGGCCAGGTGGCAGCACCAGATACAGAACTGCCAATTGGCTGCAAGCTTCCAGGGACACTGCACCGTGCAAAGCCTATTAAAGCCACTGCCTGGTTGCTAGGGAGAGAGAACTTAGAAACCAGAGAACTATTAAAGTGAAATGAAGATCTGTAGTCAACTAAAAAAATATTTTCCCAATAGAATACTTCTATCTGCCTCAGTGATCTTATAGCTGTGTCTCACTGGCCATTGCTAAACTACAATTCCCAGAATTCTTTATAGTAACCAGTAGCTGAGGTGTAGCTCATTTCACAACTGGCAGGCCACCAGAGGAGATCTCAGCAAGGCCATCATGAGTAGGAATGGGGGAAGTCCAATCAGGGACCCCATGAGATATGATGGTGGCCTTGGTTCTGTGTCACATGTAGCTCACTTGTTATTGGCTGATACAGAACCACCCTCTTTGCCATTACCCCAAAGCTGTATGCTACTGGCAGGGGGGTTAATAGGGGAAACAGACCCTCGGGAGTCCCAGGAGAAAAGAGGGCCCAGTGTACATCCCATCAGGCCCGGTCTTAGGCCGATTGAGAGCAATTGGGCCCCGTGAGACCCATCATGAGACCGTAGCCACCACCTGTAATACTACATTACAGCTCCGACTCTGAGTGAATCTCTGAACAGGCGTCAGAATCGGCTCCTCCTGGAGCTGAATATTAAAACCCTCCAATCCAATTTGAAAGGCAAGCCAACAATTTAAAGGTACATATATATATACACATATACATATACATATACATATACATATATATATATATATATATATATAGATATATATAGATATAGATATAGATATATATAATGAATATTTACAGCCAATGTGGAAAAGCAAACCATTCCCTAAGCCACTCATACCTCCCTTCTTCATAGAAAACCCCAAGATAAGCACCAGGAAAGGCTGTGGGCATTAAGGGCCACATAAAGTACTCTATAAAGCAGAGATTTTTTTAAACTTAAATGCAAACAACATTAGATATGCAAAAGAAAAAATGGCAGTAAATTGCCCTCATATAGTTCCAGAGACTATTATCCCACTGTTACTATAGGCACCATCTCTCACTACTATACCTGCTATCCCACAGTCACACTTCCTTCCCAGAGACTATTATCCCACTGTTACTATAGGCACCATCTCTCCCTACTATACCTGCTATCCCACAGCCACAGTCCCTTCCCAGAGACTATTATCCCACTGTTACTATAGGCACCATCTCTCCCTACTATACCTGCTATCCCACAGCCACAGTCCCTTCCCAGAGACTATTATCCCACTGTTACTATAGGCACCATCTCTCCCTACTAAAATTTTCAAAAGGCTCGGGACCTGTGGTTTTCTAGATAACAGATCTTTCTGTAATTTGGATCATCATACATAAAGTCTACTAGAAAATGTTACTGACTCTGCCAAAGTTGCCCCAATTGCGCCCCGCATTTGTTAAGATCGGCCCTACATCCCATCAAATACCAACAGCCCTAAATATAGACATGAGAGTGCACTGAGGGAAACTGGGGGCCAGTGACTGAGAATCAAAATGCAAAAATGCAGTGGCTGCAAGTCTAATCCCAGTCTCTAGCCATGTGATCACAGCTGCATATAAACTGGAAACCTGCAAACTTCCAAGGATACTATGTCTAGCTATGACTATTAAAGCCATTCCCTGGTTGCTATGAGGTGAGAGCCTTAGCAACATGAAGCCTATTACAAGTAAAACATACAGAGCTGTCAAATAAAAAATCTAATCCCTAATAGAATACTTCTGACTAACTTGGTGATGATACTTGTAGTTGTCGAGCCATTGCCGGACTACAAGTCCCAGCATTCCCTGTGACAAGCAGAAGCTGAGTTGTAGTTCAGTTAACATCTGGTGGGTCACCAGACAGAGGAGATCTAAGCAGGACAACCATCAGTGGAGATTGGGGAGTCTAGTCAGGGGCCCCATGAGTTTTGATGATGGCCCTGGTTCTAAAGCTGCTTAGGTTTGGGGTTGATTCTGTTTCATTAAGCACAAGTTTGACTGGTCACATGTCACATATGTACCTGAGCAAGTGATTGGCTGCCAGTGACTGGGGTGCCATGACTTAGCTCAGTATGACATCACTCTCAGGGAAGCTCTGATTGGATGAAAGTTGCCAGGGAAGTTAACTTGAGGGCTCAGGTATGGATGGCAGTTATTTCCGTTCAGGATTCAGAGGTAAGTGGAACTACTACAGAATCTGGGGGGGAGATGACATATTACAAAAGGAGAATTAGGGATGGTTTGCCCCAAATGATTTATGGAAGCTTAGGGGAGTGAGGATAAACCACCCAAAACTACCCCTGGTACCAAAGCTCTCAAAATTGACCCCCATTGCCTGCTATTGTATGTATGCCTGCCTGTGTATGGCCAACATAAGAATCCCAATCACAACAATTCATTTCTATGTCAATCACCCACACCCAAAAAGGGTTTTTAGCTATTACTCTGTAAAGTCCCCCCTACATGTGCATTTGGTAACCAGGATCACCCACACTTGGGTGGCAGGGGTGTCCAGGGTCCTTGATTGCACCAACCTTTTGTATCTCTCCTAATCAGCTTCATTCTATTAAATCTGCTACTGATTTGTGTGACTGGTTATTTATAGAGGGGCAAGCATATTCAGTAGTGCAGTACAATTGGGAAAAATAGTGAAAGGGAAAACCCAGTATATACAGATATATATGGCAGAGAGGGCTCAGCTCACAACTTCTCCTCTCTATTTTTCTCTCCCCATAAAGCGATTTGCGATTTTTCGAGATTTTTTAGAGTTTTTCATTGAATTGTCAGCGACTTGAAGAAGACCATTTTTTTAATTTTTACATCAAAGGCAGAAGGATAACTACAACTTGCCCAACCCATTGAGGATCATCTGGAGGAAGGTAAGGATCCTGCATTTCCCTTCTGTAAAATGTTTTACAAAGTAGATGAGGCTGAAAAAAGACACACGTCCATCAAGCTCAACCTTTTTGTGTAGCTGCTAGCAAAACCTCACTGACCCTAAAGCTAAACCTGTGCTTCTCTAGATACAGCTGAACTACAATTCCCAGCATCCCCTATGAGTTGTAACTCTAAGGCAATGTGTATTTCATGTTCCTTGTATATTTATTGCTACTTTTATTAAGCCTCTCTTTAGTAATAAATGTCAACTGTGACTTGACGTCTAGGCTCCCACTCATCCTACCAACTGTCAAAAGCAACTGTTAAAAGCAACTGTCACTAGCGTCAGCACTAGTGTGGATGATACAGTAGAACCCCCACTTTAAATGCTCTGATTTCAAGTTTTCCCTTATTTTACATTGTTATTTTGTGGTCCCACCTGTATTTTATGCCTAATACATTTCCCTGATTTTACATACTTTTTTTCTGGTCCCCTGAAAAATGTAAAAGGGGGTTCTACTGTATATTAGAAAGGGCTGCAATAGAAACAAAAGTAGCAAATGTCAGAAGAAACAAATGCCTAGCATTAGGAATTATTGTGTTATGGTGCAGGAGCACGAATCATAGCACAGCTGGTTATGGGAAGCAGGCACATTTAGTACATGCAGCGATCTCTACATTAATAGGACAAATGAATCTCAATGCATGATGGGATCTGTAGTCTTATCACAAGCCAGCCCAGATCATGACATTATACAATACAATTCTAACTACCTTTTCTTGGCAGCATTATTTCCCCCTATAATATGTGTAAGGTATCACTCTTGGCTGTAGACATTGCCATGTTGCTCAATATAGTTTTAGATCCAGACATTATTCAATATTCCCAAACATTTGTGAGCCAGGGGCTTAGAGACCCCAGGGCAGGACTTAGCTTTCTACAATTCCAGGGGTAAACCTGCAGCAAATAAGCACATACCCCAAATAACACTAGCTGGCCATGTTACATAGTTACATAGTTACATAGTTAGTTACGTGTACATAGTTAAATCGGGTTGAAAAAAGACAAAGTCCATCAAGTTCAACCCCTCCAAATGAAAAGCCAGCATCCATACATTCACACCTCCCTACTTTTAATTAAATTCTATATACCCATACCTATACTAACTATAGAGTTTAGTATCACAATAGCCTTTGATATTATGTCTGTCCAAAAAATCATCCAAGCCATTCTTAAAAGGCATTAACTGAATCAGCCATCACAACATCACCCGGCAGTGCATTCCACAACCTCACTGTCCTGACTGTGAAGAACCCCCTACGTTGCTTCAAATGAAAGTTCTTTTCTTCTAGTCTAAAGGGGTGGCCTCTGGTACGGGGATCCACTTTATGGGTAAAAAGGTCCCCTGTTATTTGTCTATAATGTCCTCTAATGTACTTGTAAAGTGTAATCATGTCCCCTCGCAAGCGCCTTTTTTCCAGAGAAAACAACCCCAACCTTGACAGTCTACCCTCATAATTTAAGTCTTCCATCCCTCTAACCAATTTAGTTGCACTTAGTCTCTGCACTCTCTCCAGCTCATTTATATCCCTCTTAAGGGATATAAATGTATATAATGTAGGTGGCATTATTACAATGTGTAATTATAAATGAGAATAAGGAAAAATTTAAACAGGAAAAAGGAAGAGTTGAAATGTTTTGTTTGGCCACTCAAAGACTTTTGCAGCTGCTGTTTAGTTGCTATAGTTTAATTACCATAACAACCACACACCAGTTTGGAAATAAAATTAGTACATGAATAGATGGGCTGAAAATAAATAATACTAGTACTGGTTTAAACCAATGGGGATAAGAAGTGTGAAAATGTCATAAAATGACTACTTTGCCCATATCAACTTCCTACCTGCTCAGATGTGTAGCAGTGAGGTTACAGAGAGGTGCTTGTCTTGAGCTTGTAGTTTACCAGCAGCTACAAACAGTTGTATTCTTTATCTCCACTGAAGCAGCCACTTACACCAACCTTTTTTTTCTCATACAGGAGCGTCAAGATGGGTGCCGGACATTCTAACATCTTGCGTCGGCACCGGCATTCTGAGGTAAGGCAGATGGAAATATCAAGCTGTCGCTTCATGCCTGACGATTAGAGACCTTACCAACAGATAGAAAAGAAAATTCCTCAGATTATAAGAAATATTTCATAAACCCATTTGACAAACAGTTTTCTGATGTTCATGACAAATATCATGTTTCATAGTAAGTTAGGTTGAAAAAAGACACACATCCATCAAGTTCAACCTTTTGACTTTTTTGCCAGTTGATCCAGAGGAAGGCAAAAAAACCCATTTGAAGCCTCTTCAATTTGCCTCAAAGGGGGAAAAACATTCCTTCCTGACACCAAAATGGCGATTGGTCTAGTTCCTGTAACTATGGCTATCTTCCATAACCCTGTATTCATTCACTTGCTAAAAAGCCATCCAACTCCTTCTTAAAGAAGGAAAGTCTAAAATAAAATAAAGCTTTAATTACTGGCCATAAAATGTAAATATTATTACCAGCAAGCATTTCTTCATTCCGTTTTTCATTCATTCTTGCGCTGTAATCGTTTTTCAAATAAGTGGCAAGCTGCACAGAAACGGATGTCTTTGCTCCAGTCCATAAATCCTTCTAATCAGGGCACACGCATGCGCAATCCGTCTAAGAGTAGCCCTGCGCAATCGCACTATGATCTCCTGTCTTCCCGAGAAGAGATGACGTTTGGGTCAGGTGATCTGCCCATTCGTCATCCCTAAACTCTCTCTCTCTCTACCTGCATTTACTCCACCTTGATTGATGTTCCCCTTTGCCTGGTAACAAAGGGAAGCTTTGAAGCGAGCACAGGAACAGAGGACACGCAAATATACCCAGCGTTCGGGTCTGTAAAACATATTGTGGCACTTAAAGGCTTATTCAATGTGCACTATAGATGCGACACCAATGCTTATCACTGTGTAGCGACGTATGCGTGCTTGTTTGGTTACACCACAGGGTCACGGAAGAAGCGCATCCGCACTAGAGACAAAGCGCAGGGAGGTAATTTGAAAATGGAAGTTTACACTATAGAAAAATTTTGGAATGGAAGTGCACAAAACTGTAAAGCCATTGCAATTCTCAATGCGGCGTTTCAGGAGGGGGGATAATGGCAAAGAGAGCTATCTAATGTATCTAATGTCAGCCTGTACCACTGATTCAGGGAGAGAATTCAACTGTAAAAAAAAAAAAACCTTCCAAACCATTAGGAGGAAACTCTTTTCTTCTAATTGGAATGGGTGACAAGCACTTAACCATTGTTTCGTAATTGTTTCTCATTCTCTATAGACTGTCGACATCAAACAGTCTCTTGATGCTTGTGAGCCCCAGGTAGGTGCCTCTCTTTCAGAAATGAAGGAGGAGTTGGTGAGAGTCATCCAGAAGGAGATGAAGATGGCAGCAGTGGCCGAAAATCTGTACCATGCCACCAAGGACAGAAAGACCAGAGCCCTGATGAAGGAGCTGAGGAAGAGCAGTGAGAAGAGGCTGAAAGCCCTTTACTCCTCTCTCCTCAAGCTCAATGAGGAGATAGTTCGGAGGGAAGCAGAGCATGTTCCAGGTGAGTCACAACAGGCTCTAGCCTCTTTTCTATTGGCATTATATGGGGTAACGTGTGTCATCCTAACATCCCATCCACTACCCCTTCATGGACATTAAACTAAGCCCCACAGAACTATAGATGAATTGTATGGCTTTTGCGTGTACTTTTCAAACCACTATTAATAGCATCTTACCAAATCAAGAAACATCCTTAAGCCTTAGGTTCAAGAAAGTTTTTATATTAGAAAATTCATTCACTATGTTTATTTACTGTCTCTTTAGATGCAGCAGTGGAGACTGCTAGTGACACTGGTGTAAACCTCCCAGCAGAAGAGGTCAGCGCAGAAGAGGTCAGCGCAGAAGAGGTCAGCGCATCTGAGGTTCAGGTCGTTTCAGAACCTGCCAGTGATTCTTTCCAAGTGAGTATTTTATACTGATGCCATTCATTTCTTGGCCAGAACATAAACATTGCTTTTATCATATCCATGTGATGCCACATTCATTCATTGCACAATTGTCCCTTGTTTGCAGCATCAACATGACGAATCCACTGAAGAACCAGTGCCAGAGGTAGACGAGGTACCTGAAGAGCCATCGGAGAGGTGAGGATATTGTGGAGTTTATTAGAGACCAGATTAAATCCCTACCCTATACTATCATCAAATAAAATCTTCACAATAACAGGATTATTCTTCTGATTAAAGTAAAGTATTAGATTGGCACAGAAGAGGACAGATGGTAATATGCACCTGCACTTTGGCTGGGAGATTACACAATACATAATATTGAGGATTATGGAGAATGAATCGGCAAAGAAACGCAAAATAACAAACTTACTTTTCCTTATAGTGAGATATCTGTGGATGAAGAAAACATCAGCCCAACTCCACCTGATGCAGCAGAAGGATGTCCACTGGAAGTGACAAAGGACCCACAGTAAGATGCAACCTGCACATGATGACACTATTAACATTTCATTTGAAATAAAAATGAGTTTCATATTGGGTATTTCTTTTTCAGAGCTTTGCAGTTGACCAACTACAGACTGCAAGACTTCAACCAACGTGGTTTCCTAGGCGAGGGCGGATTTGCCAAGGTAATATTAAACTTAATCCATAATTAGGATGACTATTGGCACATGCAAGAACAGTGGCTAAACAGTTAGTTCTGTTACCTTGCAATGCTGGGGGCAAGTATGGATCGATTCTTGCAGTTCTCTGAAAGGGGTATGGATGTTCTGCATGTATCTTCCTGCATTTCCTGAGATTCTCTCTTATTCCAGGTTCTCCTTGTTGAACACGCGGCAACCAAAAGATCCTATGCCCTGAAAATCTTGAAAAAGGAGAGCATCACCTCCTCAAGGGGCATTGAAAGGTCAGTTTATGGAAATGATCATTTTAGCATGGTTGGCTTTGTTACTTACCCATGTCCCTTGATCTGACAATGAATGCTTTTAATATTCAGGATCTTGCTAGAGAAACGGGTTGCTTTCGCCGTTGCTGACCACCCTTTCGTTGTGGATATCCACGCCACGTTCCAGTCAGAATACCATCTATTCTTTCTGATGGAGTACGTTGCTGGAGGCTGCTTAAAGAGCTACTTGCAGAGGGAAGGTGCATTTGAACAACCAAGAGCTATGTAAGTACAAATTAACCTTTACCTAGAGTCATGCGGGTGCCATTCATACAGTAAGTAAGTAGTATACAGGGTCTGGCTCCTTGTTTATCTGACAAAGACAAGAGGATGTAAGAAAACATCATTATTTGGAAATACATAACATATTTATTTAAGCGGAGCTGCATGCAGAACATACCATGATAGTAAGTGGGTCTCTTGACTTACAGCGAGCCAGTAATATTTAAACAGAGATACACTACACTAACAAATATATGACTATGTATTCAATAACCTAATGATGGGATTCTCTTTGCAGGTTCTATGCTGCTTGCACGCTGATGGCCATTTCATATTTACATGAAAATGACATCATACACCGGTAAGTATATTTATTATTTTCATGTACATGAAACATTTTGCAATATAAAATGTAAGGGAGCATTACTGCTAAACATATCAGACAAAAGAATAGAAGCCAATATTAATATCCCCTGTAGAGCATGACCACAAGAGCAAGAGAACTTCAGCCTTGTGCTTTTAAAAGGCCATGGATCTACTTAGTGACTTATAATATCCTTATATTTTACATAATTAATTGTATTATTCACGTAACATCACTAATTATTTCCCCTTTTGTCACAGTGTCCCAGATATGTTGTACTTTGCTAACTTTTGCTGTTGTTTTACCACAGAGATCTCAAGCCGGAAAACCTACTTTTAGACAGCAGTGGATACGTTAAACTGGCTGATTTTGGGCTGAGCAAAGACGGTAAGGATTCTCATAAACTAACAAATCAAAAGGTTCAGTTTCACATAATGTTATTGAGGTTCATGAAGTGACTGACATTTGTAGTTTCATATTATGAGAAAGTGAGAGTGAACTTTTCCTACTAAGTTATGCTTTAGCAGAGCAGATTAAAGGAGGAAAGAAAAGGTGAAATCACTGGAGGGTGCCAACTGTTAGGCATATCCCCCATTGATTAGTATCACTTAATGTTCAGTTTGTTTGCTGAGCATGCAGGTCAGGATGAAAAGAAAGCTGAACAGTTACTGTATGTGTCTAATGTGGCCCAGCAACTAGTGGCCAACTGGCTAAAAGATTAGAGAGAGACGCAACATAGTGATTTGTGTTCTGGCTGTTACCTTAGACATCGGTTTACTCCAGCTATTATGGATTACATTTTTTTGGCTGACTATATTGAAAACTTTTTTTTCACAGACAATATTTTACCCAGTTTCATTATCAAACTAAACATTATTAAACTGAGTCGATACAGATAAATAAGCCCCAAATGATCATCCGTTTACTTACAATAACTGTTTTTTTTTCAGGAATTGGCTATGAAGGGCGAACAAGTAGCCTGAAAGGATCTTTTGGCTACATGGCACCAGAAGTCCTCGCCAGGGAGCCATACTCAAGATCTGTCGACTGGTGGTCTCTGGGCATTGTAATATACGAAATGCTAGTTGGGGAGGTAAGTAGAAACCTTAATAACTGGACCGAATAGGCAACTGTTTATTAACTTAATAACATCAAGAATCAGCTATATTAGTTACATATGGCCACAGAGCAATAAGTTGTTTGTGTGGCAGCATTTTTGCATTGATTGCATTTGTAGGGAATATAAATGGTATGCTAAGATATGCCCACTACAATCTATCCTTACAAACCCCTTTAATGTATGTAGCAACAGGTTTTGAAGCCTTCTTAGCCACTTACAACTGATTAGTTCTATAAACTATTGTAACAGAGAACTTTCTTATGTTCCACATTGTAGAAACCAATGCTGAGACCATCTACTGGTTTAGTCGTCCCGAAGTTCCTGGCAGCGGATGCCGTCAACTTAATATCAGGGGTAAGTTTCTTAGTAAGTTAAGGGCGCAAGCTGTGGTCTAACCAGTAATTCATGAACAGGTAGCACTATCCTTGCATCCCTTAAATCATTTCCTTTCAATTTGTGCAGTCTAACTGTGTATTAGCCTTTATAGCCATTAACTGTCACACAGCGCTGCAACAGAGATTATCTGCTAATGTTTCTAAGGTCATTCTCTTTCTTTGTAGCTCTTACAGCGGGACCCACTGAAGCGGCTGGGCTCAAGTGAAGAAGATGCATGTGATGTTATGCATCATTATTTCTTTCGAGTAAGTTCATCTTTCAGTCAACTTTTGGTAGCTACAGAAATGAACTAAGGGTAAGGCCACACGTGGAGATTCGGCACTGAGGCAACTTTGGGCGACTATTGAAAACGCAATCGCCGCGTGTGCATTAGCGCAGGAGACTTTTCATTGTAGCCTATAGGGAAACCCGCTGAGGCAGTTCGGGGAGATAGTTGCTCAAAAGACGAGGGAATTAGTAGCCAGGAGAAAAAATCTCGCGGAATCTCCTCGTGTGGACTAGCCCTAAAGGTACAGATGAACTCCCAATGTTTATATGCTAATCAAACATATTTTAAATAAAATAAAAGTTTAAGTATGCTAAGTAACAATTAATAATAAATGTTTTTATATTGTCTATTAACCAGAGCATTGACTGGATGGCTTTGCTAGAGAGAAGAATGCAGCCCCCGTTCATACCTGAGGATGTTAGACTTTCCGAGGATAAAGATCAACATCTAGTTCTAACTCCTCCCTCCGAGGGTTCCTTGGCCATGGAAAAGGAGATTGCGGAAGCCTTTAGGGACTTCGATTATACCGCAATTTAGAGCTCCAGGATCAACCTGCAATGCCAAAATCACCAGCGTGAGATCTTGATTTATATTTCCCTTCCTCCCTCTGCAGTAGGACCGGCGGTGCCCCCCACTTGCACTACAGCTCAACCAGCAGTGCCCTTCCTCCTTCCACCTCCACCAGTGGTGCCCCTCCTCCTTCCACCACAGCTCCACCAGAGTTGAACCTCCTTTTACCACCATAGCTCCCCCAGCGGTGCTCCCCTACTTCAAACTAAAATATGGTATCATAAACAGGAGCGCACTTAAGCCACTCGGTAGACACAGCATTCCTTTTCACTCCATCCCTCAGTGTGCAGACGCCGGGGTCTGTGGGCTGCCTGGGGTTTAATGGAATGGAATAGAATGCAGCATTCACCAAGCAGCTTAATGATGCTCATGTGTATGCTACCATATTGCTTTCTATATCTTATCCTTCCTCCATAATACCACCAGCGGTGACCATCCCCTTTCAATAATAGTTAGACCAGAGTTGCCTTCCCTTTCCATATAAAATATGGTATCATGAACTGGAACACCATTAAGCCACTCGGTAGACACTACATTACTTTTCACTCCATCCTTCAGTGTGCAGACGCCGGGGTCTATGAGCGCCTGAGGTGAAATGGAATGGAATAGAATGCAGTATTCACCAAGCAGCTTAATGATGCTCATGTGTATGCTGCCATATTGCTTTGTATTTTTTTTCCTTCCACCCTAATACCACCACCGGTGAGCTCCCCCCTTAAATCAGTTACACCAGCTTTGCCTACCCTTTCCATATAAAATATGGTTTCATAGACAGAAGTCCCCTTAAGCCACTCGGTAGACCCTGCATTCTTTTTCACTCCATCCCTCAGTGTGCAGACGCCGGGGTCTGTGAGCGCCTGAGGTTTAATGGAATGGAATAGAATGCAGCATTCACCAAGCAGCTTAATGACGCTCATGTGTATGCTGCCATATTGCTTTCTATTCTTATCCTTCCACCATACCACCAGCGGTGACCCCCCCCCCCTTTAAATCAGTTACACCAGCGGTGCCTTCCCTTTCCATATAAAATATGGTTTCATAGACAGAAGTCCCCTTAAGCCACTCGGTAGACCCTGCATTCTTTTTCACTCCATCACTCAGACTGTAGAAGCCGGGTCTGCAGGCTGTGTGATTTCCAAAGGAATGGAACAGAATGCAGAGTTCACCCAGCAGCCTAAAAGGTGCTCATGTGTATGTTGCCATATTCCTTTCTGTTTCCCTTACCCTTATTTTCCTTAATTATATATGACGCGTTGATCCTGGGAGCAAATCCGATTGCCCTTAAGGAGTCAGGAAGGAATTTTTTCCTCTAGTTTCTCAGAGGTTTTTTGCCTTCCTCAGGATCAAAAAGCATAGTTTTTTAATTTTTATCAATAATAAATAAATTATTACATATTTAATTAACTTCCATGTGACTGTGTGTATCTTTATTCCTGGTATTGGTCTGTCTATTTTACTAGAGAGGGGGAGGGAGTAAAAAAATGGCTTGCAATAAAGAAACACTGAAAGGTTCAGTACCTGTGAGTGACACCAGTCCTACTGCAGGTACGGCTGCTCCACCAAGCATTATCACACTGGGCCGGAGAGTTTGTTTATAATATGTATTCTTTGCATTCTCCCACCATTCATCATCATGGTATGAAGGCTGAATGCTCAGTGCACCTGCTTGTACATCCACGCATCAAAAAGCTGGAGAAGAGAAGAAAAATAATTAATAAAATAAACTCAGGGTTTAGTAACACTTGAAAAAAGCACAAGACAAAATTATGAATGTATTTAAGGCCCTAAGGATATCTAAATTGTGAAATGTTGCAGCCGTATTCAGAATAAAGAATGGATCCCACTCTCCCTTTCATAGCTGGTCAGGTATTCATATTGTGGGGTTCACAGCGACCAGGCAGAGAAACATTTACTGATTTGTTCTTAGGATTTGTGTAATGCTTCAATGTCTGATAGGGGATGCTCAGGTTTTTGGCAGGCGTCTACTCTACCACCAGCCCCTTCTCCCATAACCTACCTTTTTTTGGCCAGCTCACCATGTCACATGCAGGGTTTGAAAGTCGTGGTTGGAAAGAATGGGTAGAGTTCAAAACAAATAGCTGTCATAGGAGACTTTGTAAACACGAAAGGTGTGCAGTATGTGTTTTACGTTAAACTGCTTCTACTTGTTGGTATTGAGTCTGTGTTTGCACCTTGGCTGGCCTGTGCCCGACGAGAGTGAAGTAGGCACTAGGTTTAAGGAAAGAGGAAAGCCCGTATCCTCAGCTCTCTTTACCCAAAGAAGGTCCTGAGCCAATTTTCCTTCACTTCAGTAGGCATACAGTACTTTGAATGAGCTCTAGCAGAGCTTGAGTAATACACTGTTTCTGTACCTTTAAGAGGTGGTTCCTGAGGTACACAGGGTATAGATAGCTACATTGACCAATCACCTTTAATAGCAGGGAGAAGCGGGCTAGACCAGGTGAGCATACCCTGAACTATATAGCGTGTAATCCAAATGGAAGAGTGCGCTGGGATGAGCACCCCTGTGAAGTGAACTGGTAGCTGAAGCAGAAGTTCCCAGCTGGCCCCAAGTGAGGCAGCCCCAGGATGAAAGTGAAGAAGCACTACTTCAATGAGTGGCCTCTGAAAATGCGCTTGTTGCAGCTGGCACTGTATAAAGTGGTTATAGACTGCATTATTACATTGATCTACAACTATATAACACACACGTTTTGAAGCCTGGGCTAGTTAGTGACCATAAAAGCACCCATTGGTCTCTAATTACCCTTTAATGTTTGGGAGGATGTTCATACAATATAATGTAGATTTTGGAAGCAGTCACAACAGCAGGATAACTGCAATTAAGCTTTTACTGTGCATCCACAGGACATGTTTCGGGCTCACAGGCCCTTTTTCAAGCTTAATAACAGTCATCCTGCTGTTGTCAGTGCTTCCCAAATCTACATTATAGTTACTAGTTCTGTGCCCCTATAGCTACATCTCTGATTAAGACCATAAAAAGAAACACAGAGGTGTTTGAAACACTGATCTTTCTGCACACAAGTAATACAGCGTGAAG
Source organism: Xenopus laevis (assembly GCF_017654675.1). NCBI lineage: Eukaryota > Metazoa > Chordata > Amphibia > Anura > Pipidae > Xenopus > Xenopus laevis. Next base: position 35,286,778 of record NC_054388.1, read on the forward strand.
GAGAAAACACATGAAAATATGGGTGGATACTAAGTTTGGGGTAAGAAATTGAGGCTTTTGAAACACCCTTCCTAAACTGCCCCAAAATCCTATTTTTATCTACAATAGTTTTGATAAATACAATCTGTTTTGCATATGTGATCTATGAAAGCATTAATTTTGTGCTTATTTGAATTTGTACTTATCGGTTGGGGCTGCCACGTGGCTTCCCTTAGGCAATACTTTAGAGCAGTGCTGTCCAACTGATATGGTACAGAGGGCCGGAATTTTTCTAATCTACATAGTGGAGGGCCGATAATGGAAGCCAATGTTAGCCACTCCCTGTTTTAAGACCATACCTACTTTAAACCACACTCATTTTACTGCAAGACCATGTCCACATTAATAGCACACCAAAAAAGCGGATGGTTAGTGCTCACTGCAGGGATCAGGGCCAGAACTAGGGGTAGGCAGCTCTCTAGGACAGGTACATAAATACTTGGGGGCAATATGATGTGATCAGATTTATTTTCTGCTGCTGCTGGCACAGGAACAGATTGGGGGCAATATGATGGCTGCTGAAGGGCTGTATGATGGATGGCTGCTTAGCTTGAAGGCTACAAGTATGGGGGGGCAGTATAATGGATGGCTACTAGCACAGGTATGGGGGGCAGTATGATGGATGGCTACTGGCACAGGTACAGGGGGGCTTTATTATGGATGGCTGCTGGGCTTGCTGGTACAGGTACAAGGCACAGTAATATAACTGAAAAAGTATTGCACATTTTCTTGCTTTCTTTATTTAAAAACCATCATTGTAAGGAGGTAAATGGTAATGCAGGACAGGGGTGGGCACTGATTGAAGCTCTTGCCAAGGGTGCCAAACTACCTTGGCCCGGCACCAGCAGGGATGCCACTCATATGGGAACAAAGTTTAGTCCTATTAAGACCTACCCTTAAATCCATATGCCTCCCCTTCCCCTGTGTATAATACAGTTCTCCAGCATATGATTAAACACCTTAGGGGCCCCTAACAATAATTTTCAAATGCTAACAAACCCCCAGAACAAATACCAGGCTTATGTTCCATTGGGATCATAGGTCAGGCAGAGTATGGCAAACACAGGGTGCAAAGAGCCGGCAAGTATGACACACACAGGGAGCATAGGGAAGGCAGAACAGAGCAGGAGACAGGAAAATCAAGACCACTCTACGATGTACTACATACAGTGACAGTGCTGGTGCACCATTACCATTTTGAATAAAGTGTAAACAGGTGAACAATGTGGGCAGTTTCAGTCTGGGTCTCAGGTGTGAATAGTACAGGTTTTAGGGGAGTGAACACTAGAGGTGTCACATGTGTGAACAATAAAGGGGGATCACAGGTGTGAACAATACAGGGGATTAGTCTGAATTTGATGTTTAAACAATGCAGGGGCCAGTTAATCTCTGTAGTGATACCTTTTAAATCTTGCAAATGGTAAACAGACACAGCAGGCAGACTTTGATGTGGAGGGCCATTTAAATGGGGGTCGCAGGCCGCCAGTTGGACAGCCCTGCTATAGAGGGATATGACTTATGCTGGGCGTATATATGGGAAGTTAAAGGAGACATATAACATAACTGAAAATCACATCCCCCAAATCTTGTAGGTAATAGTGAATACTATATTCAGTGGCGTAACTAGATATTACTGGGCCCCACAGCAAATTATTTTTAAGGCCCCCAAAATGTTTAGAGGTTGACTGGTTTTACCATCATTTATTGAAACTGTATATGAATTAGGGCCTTACGGTGCCGCTGTATCTCCAGGGTCTGCTTCCTCTGTAGTGAGGCCTCTTTATCGGAGCTTCCTATAGATCATCACTGTTAGTGAAGTCCGGGTCGACAAAAAGCAGACCCACATCCGTCCACTCATAACCCGCGCCTGTCCTCTCACAACCCGCATCCAATCCGAACCTTCTGGCACTTTAATTTAAAGTTATACAGGAACAAACCCAAACCTGCACATCCTGGCCTTCTGATTCTTAAATGCCCGGTGCTCAATGATGGAGAGATCGGCGCCCTCACAATAAAGAATGTAAGAAATTTTACTGGCACATGTGACAAATGCAAGTAGGGCCAAGCCCTTGCGGTTTATGGGTAGCACCTTTGTTAAGCATGCTTGGATTTGTCAACCCATTCCTAACAGTACCTAAAACTCACACGACTTCAATGTGGCCAACAAATAGTCCAAATCTAAACCCTGTATAAAGTGCTAGGGTTTGTCCAGACAGAATCCCAGAGATTGGTGCATCCTTGTTTAAAAAGGACAACTTTAAAGGCTCTGTCCCATAGACCCTCTCTGGTGTGTTCCATATAAGCAGCAGACATCCCAAGGGCAGCCATTAAAAATCAAGGGGCCCAGTTCAACAAAAAATTTCTGGGGCCCCTGAGCCACGCCCACCTCACAAACCCCACCCCACAGTTAAAAGACCACACAGACATCAGTGCTAAATTGCTAAACTCCCCCACACACAGTTAAAAGACCACACAGACATCAGTGCTAAATTGCTAAACTCCCCCACACACAAGTTATAAAAAGCCATTGATAGTAAGGGTCCCCCTATATAAAAAAAAAACCAAAACTTTTATGGGGGGCCCATGGGCCCTTTTCATTGGTGGTCAGGTCCCCCCATAAATTAAAAATAAATGTTGGCACCAGGGCCCTTCTTGCAAGTTTAAAAAAAAAAAAAAAACCGGGGGCCCCAGAGAATATTTAAAAAAAAAAACTAACATCGGTGGCAGGGCCCTGTAGAGTATTAAATAATACATTGGTGGCTAGGGCTTTAAAAGAAATTAAACACATACATTGGTGTCCAATAGAACTGAACTCATGGCTTCGGGACCTCCAAGTTTGGCTCTTTAGTGACTTTGGGACTTTCCGCTGCTTCAGGACTTCAAGTTCAGCTCTTTCGTGACTTCGAGTCTCTTCACGGCTTCTGTAGTTCAGCTCTTTTTGTGACTTCGGCAATTGGGGACTTGTTTTTCGGTGGTTCAGTTTTTCTCACTACCCAATGATAGGGCCAGCGACACACTGCTGTTGAAAAAGGGAAAGCAAATTGAGTGGTTGCATTAACGAGTTCCATGGATGGATTGGGCCGTATAGATGTCCTGCCATATTTTGATGCACTCTATGTGCATCAAAAGAGATATCCATTAGCCAAGGCCTTAATAAATAGCACCAACATTTGGTACCTACCACTGGCCATAGAAAAGGCTTAGTACTGTGATAATGGGTGGACAAACATATGGCAATTTGGCCAAACCTACAGATGGGTAACTGCACTGGTCTGAAGGGAAGATAAAGAATAACAGATTACAAAGACAAGGGAGAGCTAGATGTTTCCCAATTGGCCAATCCTCCAGCACATAGTGTTCATATTTGTTCCAGCTCAGATTTTTCATTTTGGAAAGGGATAAACTAGCGGATGAGTCATTTGGGCACCTACACCTTTATGATGGCTGGTAATTTATTGACATGTATGCAAAACCTGGGATGCCATATATAAACAGTTTAAATGTGGCATAGTGGGTGGGGGCGTGGCCAGCAGCCGATGTGAGGAGACGCACTTGCTGAACGCTCCATTGCCCAGGCCTATACCCTTGTAAATACTGCATTATACCAGAGCAGCCACGGACCGGTATTGCGACCAGAGAGCCCCTCTACCACAGCGATCAATAATGAGGCAAAACCGGGCTCAGAAACGAGCTTCAGAAGCAGCTAACCGGTTTGATCGTTATGCAAGGGGGAGTTGGGACGTCCAAGATGGTGACGAGCCTGAAGAAGCAGCGCAGCATGGAGCGTGCTCCTGGTTACCATCGGCAGCAGAACCAACCATGCAGGACCTGTTACTCAAGATCCGAGCATCTAAGGAGGCATGTACCGCACTCATTCCCTCAAAAACTGAAGAGATAAAGCTGGACCTGTCAATAATAAAGCAGGACATGCAGAAACTGCGCAAGCCGAATATACCCGGCGCGGTCCAGGATCTGCGCCAAGCTCTCATGGAGTCTCAGCATAAGGCGGACAACTTAGAGAATAGGCTGAGTAGGAACAACCTCAGATTTGTGGGGTTCCCGGAACACGAGGAGGGCACTGCTCTGGAAAACTTGAGGAGTGGCTGAAAGAGGTACTGGGGACGCCTAACCTGGCCACCACATTCACCATAGAACGGGCCCATAAAATTCCCTCCAGGCCCACGCCCCTGGGGGGTCCAGCCAGGACGCTTATTGCCAAGCTGTTAAATGCCAAAGACAGGGACAGCATCCTAAAGCTAGCCTGCAACAAAGGCCCACTTAGGTACCAAGCACATACTATATCAATCTATGCTGACTTCTCAACTAAGGTACAAAAGCAGTGGGCTAAGTTTTTTGAAGCCAAAAGGCGACTCCAGGAGGCCAAGCTTGAATACGCCATGACTGATGGTCATAGCTGATGGCAGAACCCTCTTCTTCACCAGCCCACAAGAGATAAACAACTGGCTAGATGGCAGGAAGTAGGGGACAAGGCGAAGCAGCATACCCTCCCCGTGACAACCCCACATAAGGTGATACTCTGAAAGAAAATGACTGGAAGACCTATTGGAAAGCCGCTGGAGAATACCAATGATCAGCTTTTCAGGCTTGCTGGGGCAGGAACCGACCCCTAAGTCTGACTATAACCCGTTCCAGGCAGAAGGCAGCCTATGCTATGGATTACAAAACTTGAATACCCCAGTTTGATGGCACCATTGGATTACAAGTTTGGTTTATTTTACTGATCTTTAATTTTGGGCACCAAAGTTGATCTAGAACATTGGACTGTAATGCTAGACTAATAAGGTGGACTATACCATTGGCCTACAACACTGGACTCTAGCATGGGCTGAATGTACAGGACTGGGACATGGGGCTGCGGAAACGGAAAATACCGGGAGTTAGGCATGTTGTAGCCAAGCTGATGTTGGGAGATCGATCCACCCCAGCATGAATTGAAGGGGCAAGCATATATGATGGGTGTACCAGATTAACTAAATTAGGTAGATGGGGGGGGGGAGAAGGAAACCAGGATGGAACAAAAAAAATAAATAATAACAGCAACAAAGCACTTACATTTATATATATATATATATATATATATATATATATATATATATATATATATATATATATATATATATATATATATATACATACAGTGGTGTGAAAAACTATTTGCCCCCTTCCTGATTTCTTATTCTTTTGCATGTTTGTCACACAAAATGTTTCTGATCATCAAACACATTTAACTATTAGTCAAAGATAACACAAGTAAACACAAATGCAGTTTTTAAATGAGGGTTTTTATTATTTAGGGAGAAAAGAAATCCAAACCTGTGTGAAAAAGTAATTGCCCCCTGAACCTAATAACTGGTTGGGCCACCCTTAGCAGCAATAACTGCAATCAAGCGTTTGCGATAACTTGCAACAAGTCTTTTACAGCGCTCTGGAGGAATTTTGGCCCACTCATCTTTGCAGAATTGTTTTTCTTCAGCCATTCAGAGGTGGATTTGCTGGTGTGTTTTGGGTCATTGTCCTGCTGCAGCACCCAAGATCGCTTCAGCTTGAGTTGACGAACAGATGGCCGGACATTCTAATTCAGGATTTTTTGGTAGACAGTAGAATTCATGGTTCCATCTATCACAGCAAGTCTTCCAGGTCCTGAAGCAGCAAAACAACCCCAGACCATCACACTACCACCACCATATTTTACTGTTGGTATGATGTTCTTTTTCTGAAATGCTGTGTTACTTTTACGCCAGATGTAACGGGACGCACACCTTCCAAAAAGTTCAACTTTTGTCTCGTCGGTCCACAAGGTATTTTCCCAAAAGTCTTGGCAATCATTGAGATGTTTTTTAGCAAAATTGAGAAGAGCCTTAATGTTCTTTTTGCTTAAAAGTGGTTTGCGCCTTGGAAATCTGCCATGCAAGGCCGTTTTTGCCCAGTCTCTTTCTTATGGTGGAGTCGTGAACACTGACCTTAGTTGAGGCAAGTGAGGCCTGCAGTTCTTTAGATGTTGTCCTGGGGTCTTTTGTGGCCTCTCGGATGAGTTGTCTCTGCGCTCTTGGGGTAATTTTGGTCGGCCGGCCACTCCTGGGAAGGTTCACCACTGTTCCATGTTTTTGCCATTTGTGGATAATGGCTCTCACTGTGGTTTGCTGGAGTCCCAAAGCTTTAGAAATGGCTTTATAACCTTTGAAATTGAACTCAGGTGTGATAAACCACAGTTAAGTTATTTTTTAACAAGGGGGGCAATCACTTTTTCACACAGGCCCATGTAGATTTGGAGTTTTTTTTCTCCCTTAATAACGTAAACCTTCATTTAAAAACTGCATTTTGTGTTCAATTATGTTATCTTTGACTAATAGTTAACAGTTTTTGATGAGCAGAAACATTTAAGTGTGACAAACATGCAAAAGAATAAGAAATCAGGAAGGGGGCAAATAGTTTTTCACACCACTGTGTGTGTGTGTGTATATATATATATATATATATATATATATATATATATATATATATATATATATATATATATAAAATTATGAATAAGGTATTGGTAACAAGGGGCGAAGGAGAGCATTTGACAAGGCAACTCACGAGTGGAGACTCAGTAGTTGAGCCAGCCTCACTTCAATATTAAGGTTCTGAATATTACTAAGGGCTGAAATCTACCACAAGTTGGGGACCGGGTGGATGGGGAGGGAAACAGTGGTACAAGGAGTTAATTGTTGTTTGTTTATATCAGACGAAGTAATGTTTGTGCAACGGTTTCAAAAGTATGCATATTTCAGAGGTTCATCCAGGACAATCCTAAAGCCATTGGGGAACTATATAAGATATGTGAAATGTCTTATAAAGTATTAAGCTGGAACGTTAGGGGGCTAAATGACCCGATTAAGAGGCGACTAGCAATGGATTCTGTAAAAAAGGAAAACGCCAAGCTGGTGTGCCTACAGGAAACCCACCTAGATCTTATCCATCAAAAAACCATGGGTGGGCTAGCACTACCATGCCACTCACACAACCCACTCCTCAGGGGTAGCGATACTTATAGCAAAGACAGTCCCCTTTCAACCGCTGGATGTACCTATGGAGCCGCTGGGTTTATTTCTATTTGTTCATGGGTACATTGCTAAATGTGAGGCATCTGTGTACATCCCCCCTCCGTATAAACATGACAGTGACTCAACTAGCAGAGTTCCAAGGGTCCCACCCCAGAGCATACTTGCTAGCAATGGGGGATTCTAACACTGTGCTGGATCCGGAGATGGACAGATGGCAGAAAGCAGGGAAAACAACTACGGAAACCCCCACAAACTTTCATAACCTGGTGAGCTCCCTGGGGATGGTGGAGGCATATGCACCCTGCAACCCAACAGTTCTCCTGTTTCTCAGCCTCCCACTTAACCATGTCCAGAATAGACATGGACCTAGTGACTCACAAAACGTTACCCCTACTAAGTCATATTGTCTATGGAGCAAGAGGGGTATCTGATCATTCGCCACTAGTTTTAAAATTAGACTTAGCCAGAACCCCACAACCATCAAGATGGTCACTTAACCCTATATGGCTATATCTGTTGGATAACCAAACACAGCTAGAACAGACGATAGCAGAATAGCAGAGTGCACATGGGGCAATAACCACAGATGAGATCAGGCAGACACTTATGCAATTTTATTCCTCATTATACTCTATACACACTGTATATACACTATACTGAGGCACACCTTCTTAGATAGTATTACACTTCTAGCACTTCCGCTGGAATATAGCCAATTCCTGGATGCGGACATAATGGTGGAGGAAATTACGGAAGCATTTAATTCCTTCCCCAGTAAAGCAGCAGGTGCAGATGGGCTACCCATAGAAATCTACAAGAGACATATTAAGGTAATAGCCCCTGAATGCTTATCGGTGTATCAGGCTGCTACGACACAGCAACGGTTGCCAGCTTCGATGTATGAGGCCAGTAGAGTCCTGATAGGGAAACCAGGGAAATGTCACTACTCTGCTTCAGATGGTCAGAGAGAAGTGCAGAGCATGGGACAATCTAAGGTAGGACCAGTCGGAAAGATCCAATTGATCAAAATGGTCCTAGCCCCAAAAATACTTTACATCCTTTGGCAGGCCCCAGTGTGGATCGAAGGCATCTTCTTTACTAAACTACAATCCATTTTCAAAACCTTCATTTGGGGGTCAACGCTGACGGGAAAGGGGGATGGCTCTCCCAGACAGGCAAACATATTACTTGGCTGCCCAGCTGGCCCAAACTATCACAATGTTGCAAGACTAAGCAGATCAACCACCATATAAGCTGTGGCGAGCCATCACCCCAAAAATGCCGGAACTAATGTCATCAGAGGGGGCAGTGGGAGAGTGAGTATAAAAATGAGACCTGCCAATCACTAGTAGGGCTGTGACAGTGTAAAGAGTTTGTGAACATGTGAATATGGATCGTCACCTGTCTTTGAAGGCAATTGGTCATGCCAAAACCATCCAATCCACAGGTCCCCAGGGGTTCTGGGCAGACCTGCACAATCACTAGTCTAGAGTTTTACCTTTCACATATGTATTCTAGTCTTTAGTCTGCCAAACACTAATTTTTGCGATTGCCATTACACTACTCAGGGCTGTCTTTAATTGCGATGGGGCCCCTGGGCCAACATTCATTTGTTTTAGGTAAAGCTGTCCAATCCATCAGCTGTTGAACTACAATTCTCACAGCCTTGGTAACACGGATATAAAATATCACTGTTGGGTGAACTTGCCTTTTAAACCACCAAATAATATGTCTGTCCTGTATGTACAGTATTTTTCTTTAGTGAAAGGCAAATATTCCCAGAGTGACACTACAGGAAAGTAGCGCAAGATATTTAATGTAAGTCATAGCTGCAGTGATTAAAACCCCACCTGAATAAGTATATATCACTATTTAAATCTATTTAAATCTTTTTCAGTAATAAATTTTAAAATTACCCCCCTGTGACCCCATTTCAGCTATGGAGGGCAGTCAGACACTGCACTGTAATGAATCCCATACTTGAAATAATATCTGCGCCGGGGATCATGGGATATAAAACCCTTTAAATGTCTTTTATTGATCCCGTTTCGCTTTGCAGAAAAATTCAAGTAAAATGAATTTCAACGCCCATGTCAATTTTGATTCCCGCGTCAATTCGGATGCTCGTGTCAATTTTGACACCGGTGTTAAAGTCAATGGGCAGCCAAATAATTTTGAGGAGCGCCGGTTTTGACGCAATCGACTTTTCCGACATATGAATTTATTCGCCCATCACTAGTCAGTAACAGCAATCTTACACACAACAGCCACATATAAACCTATACATCTCTATAAACTGTTCCTATTGATGTCAATAAATAGAATTTGTTATTAGTGATGTTACTAGTGTCACATGACTGTATATTGCATTGGCCAGAGGTTTATATTGGGCCTTTGTGTATTTAAAATGACAGGGTTTGTTATAAATCTCAGTCCATTCATGGAGATGAAATGTAATATCTTTATCATTTACAATGCATGGATGACAGTGGGGGTAAAAAACACCTAGGCATGAGAATAGGAGAAAGTTGTTCTGGTTAAAACTGAGGATACAGTTGATTGCTAACCTTAAAGGAGAACTAAACCTTAAAAATGAATGTGGCTAAAAATGACTGAACTTATTGCACCAGCCTAACGTTTCAGCTTGTCAATAGCAGCAATGATCCAGGACTTCAAACTTGTCACAGGGGGTCACCATCTTGGAAAGTGTCTGTGACACTCACATGCTCAGTGGGCTCTGAGCAGCTGTTGAGAAGCTAAGCTTAGGGGTCGTCGCAAATTATCAGCTACAATTGAGGTTGACCGGTAATATAAGCTGATGCTAGAAAGCTGATTATTAATTTCTGATGTTAGTTGCACTGGTTTCTGTGCTGCCATGTAGTAATTATCTGTATTAATTACTAACCAGCCTTATATTGCGACATTTAGATTCTATATGTATTGTTTATTGTGAGTCTGTCCCTAAGCTCAGTAAGTGACAGCAGCACAGAGCATGTGCAGTGAATCAGCAGAAAAGAAGATGGGGAGCTACGGGGGCGTCTTTGGAGACACAGATCTTGAACTGCTAAAGGGCTGTGGTTGCCTTGGGCTGGTACAGAAGCCCAAAACATAATGTGCAATGATTCTAGCCTACTTATTTAGTTAAGCTTTAGTTCTCCTTTAATGGCAATGCTGCCCAAAGTGAATAATGCAACCACTAGACATGTCCTGAGCAACAGGCGAGTGCAGCCCAGTGACTGTTTCAGCTGACACTCACTCATGGAGCTGCAGCCACTTTGGACCCCTAAAGACACACTTTAAGGCTTTTTATGTTAAGGAATAAAGCTGCATGTCTGGCACTAGCAGCAGTGGCGTAACTAGACCCCTAAGGGCCCTGGTATGTAAATTTACCACCCCTCGCGACCCCCGTGCATTGGGCTAGAACACAGCATTACTGACCTAATGTCATAGTAGCAGTTAAATTTGGAAACCCCCAGGCCCTGAACATTCTCAATAAAAGCTGCCATACCTGTACTCAAAGGATATAAGCACAGGAGTCTGAAATACATTTTTTACTGTGTTAATGGCAAGGGTTACTCAGTGCAGCATTAAAGTGGTGGTTCACCTTTACATTAACTTTAATATGGCGCAGACAGAGATTTTCCGAGAAAACTCTGGTTGCTATGGTCCAAATTACCCTAGCAACTATAAATTCATTCGAGTGAAAGACTGGAAGATAAATTGCAGTGAGCCTGAATGAAAAAGTAGCAATACCAATAAATGTATAGCCTTACAAGGCATTGTTGTTTAGAGGGGGTCTTTGACCCCCATTTGAAAGCTGTAAAAACTCAGAAGGCGAGAAATACCTCAAAAAATATTAAAGGAAAAAAATGAAGACCAATTGAAAAGTTGGTTAGAATTTACCATTCTATAACATACTAAAAGTGAACCTGAAGGTGAACCACCCATTTAATGTTACAATATGGGGGGCATGTGCAAGGCATCTCTGCCAGTTACATTACATACACAACCTAAAGCAATAGGTGAATTGGTGCATGACTGTAGGTGCTCACGTTATCTTATTGAAATCCTCATGACTCAACTCTGCATTTAGAAAAGCCTACGATCCGACCTGCAGTCAAATGCTTTCTATTACTGCAGATTTAGCAGGCAGACAGGGAGACACAACACAGATAAGCACCTATTGCAACAGCACTAAAAGAATTCTATTACGGGCAGGTTTATTTATGTAATGACGTGACATTTGGCCCCTGTAATGATGAAGGATCATTAATTAGAAATCGCTGCTCTTTTTTTAAGAACGGAGGGAATGGGTGCAGGAGAAAAAGCAAACCTCACAGAAAGAAATAAAGTGAAGGCGATGCAATCAGAGAGAAGGTGTGGGAGGGCCACCAGGAGCACAGGGTCCGATTGGACGCAATCAGTCCAATCGGACTAAGGCCTGCAGAACTGTGATATCATGGGCAACGCTCTATTGAACGGAGCACATGAATACATGCAATTACTTAATGGATGTGGGCCCCAATATATGCAATTACTTAAGGGATGCGGGCCCCATTGGTTCCGCCACTGCTTAGCAGAGACGTTAAAGGATCATTGGCACCTGAAACATGCAGAGCATTTATATATAGAATATATATATTTATATCCTTTGCTGGGCAGAAGAATCTCAGAGCAGCAGGCTGGGTATTTGGTTGCTTATAATCGATGAATGCTTAACATGGATTCAGAGAGTTCTGTATTTCTAAATTGACATAAGAAAATCTAGGGACAGAGGGATAGTATTTTTACTATATTATACAAATGTACATTGCTGTGTTTACAAGTAGCTCAATATAAAAAGTTATCTGTACATATGCCCCTTTCAACTTTCTCTGCTGGGAAATAGCAAAGTAAAATGATTATACAGTAGTGCAGTGCCCCCTGCTGCCTGCTTCAGATATGAGGCATTAAGCGTTCAAAAAATCTTAGCCCAACATCAACATCTTAGCCCATATCCAACCTGCTTATGACTTGGATCCTGTGTAGCTAACCTTGAGAGCCCTGACTGGGTCTAGTGAATGTAGTGCCACCTTCTTAGCATTGGAAGGCGATAGACAGAAGGTTGGAATGGTGATGTCCTGATTTAGGTGGAAGGTCGATAACTACTTGGGGAGAATGACGGTACTGTTTGCAGTACTACTTTAAGAAAAATACCTGTGCGGCGGGGTTGGCCGCCGAGCCCGCCGCACAGGTCCTTAGCGCCGGCGCCATGTTGTTTTCTAAGGCGCGCTCGGCGCACCTCTTAAAGGTGCAGGCACTCTGGCGTGTTTGCGCCAGCACCATTTGGCGCACGTTTGGCGTGAATTTTGAAAGCTATTTAAGGGCCATTCAGTGTACAGCCCTTTGCCAGTGATAAAACTTGTTCTAGTGGTTTTCCTGAGCCTTGTGCGTCTGTTTTTGAAACTCTGATCTGATTATCTGTGTTTGACTCTGCCTGTATCCTGACCCTTGCCTGCCTACGACAACGCTCCTGCTTAACCCCTTGATTGACTACCCGGTTTTGACCTTTGCCTGTTTGACGATTCTGATATCCGCCTGCCTCGACCCAGCCTGTCTGACCATCCTTCTGCCTAATCCTTTGTACCGTGACCTTCGACCCAAAAGACTCTGCTTCCAGCCGTGCCCCTTTGCCAGCCAGAACATCTCGCCTTGTACCCCTCATTAAGTCCAGGTGGCACCCAAGTAAGCTGAGGGCTCCTCCCGAAGCCCAATGGTGGTCACACTACTGGTGAAGCAGAGACCAGGGTGCTTGGCACTTGTTCTGGTATTGGGTGCCGGCCGTGACTACTACTCTGTCAGAAAGGAATATGAAAAATTGAGAGTCTTGAACGATAAGGTAGTGAGTTCAGGAACTCTCTTTGCTGATTAGATGTCTGTCAGGAAGACAGTCAAAGTGAGAAAACTGCAGCGAGATGAAAATCATGAGTTGAAATAGTGTCTCTTGTTCGCAGCACAAAGGAGAGATCCCATGTAGAAGCGGGTGCTCGAATGTGGTGAAGTTATATGAGTTAGTCCCTGAAGGAATGCTCTTACATCTGGTAGATTAACCAGCCGCTTCTGGAAGAAAACTGACAAGGTAGAACCTGTGACTTAAGAAGTCCTAAGTTTAACCCGACGGGTAGGACTTCCTGTAAGGAGTCTAGAAAGTTGGTAATGCATGGCTTTTCAGAACCCTGGTTCTTCTGAGCACACCACTGTTGGTATGTGTGCCAAACCCTGTAGTAAGCCATTGCAGAGACAGGTTTGCGGGCTGCTCGCATTACTTCAACCACTGCATCGGACAACCCTTACGTCTTAGGATCTGTGATTAAAGAGCCATGTCGTCAACCTGAGGCTTTATGATTTTGGATGATGGACGGAACCTAGTGAGGGGAGGTCCAGTAGTGGAGGAAGGATCCAGGGATCCACTACTGAGAGGTTGAGGAGGTCCGAAAACCACAGACTGACATGGCTACCTGGGAACTATGAAAATAAGTGTTGTTCTCTTTGTAGCCTTCTGATCGTTCTGGAGATAAGAGTAAGAGGAGGGAAGGCGTAGGTGGGCTGAAAGTTCCAGTCTGGCGTTAGAGCATCTGTGCCTAGGAGTAGGGGATCCCAGTACCTTGCAAAAAAGTTCTGTACTTTCCTATCCTGTCTGGTGGTCATGAGATCCACCTCCCATAATCTCCGCATCCTTGATAATTTGATGAAGATGTATTCCATCAGTGACCATTCGCCTCGAGTGTAATCAGGTTGATAGATAGTTTGCTCTGTTCCAGGTCCCACCGATCCTGCTGTGTGTCCCTGCAGAACTGCGCCCCAACTGGATAGGCTTGCATCTGTTGTCAGTAGGTGCCATTGGGAGCTTCCAAGAGGTTTTCCAAAGGACATGTTGGTTCATCAGGGCCACCGGAGGAGAATACTATATCTAGCTGGGAAGTTGAATCATATGAAGACGTGTTGAGTTTACCGGCAGATAGGATGTTTCATTGCGGATCATCAAGCTGGTACTGAACAAAAAGAAAAAACTGCTTCAACTATGGAGATCACGCTCCAAAGGACATTCATGCATAACCAGGTGTGTGTTCTGGCTTCTGAAGCAGAGACTTAATGATTGCAAACAGTATATCTTCTCATGAGGGAGAACTACCCATATAGTTATTGTGCTGAAGTGCATCCAGAGAGAATTCTTTGATTGACTGGGGATCAAAGAGGACTTGTCCCGGCTGAGGCACCACCCCAGATCTTGTAGAATGAAGGGCCTGTTGAATCTCTGAGGGTGCCTTAATTAACAGGACAACCCAGTACAGAGTGATTGAAATGTCTGGGTTTCGAATTACTTCAGTGGCTGCTCCCTTTACATTCGAGAACACTAAGATTTTCTGATGGGAAGGAAGAATAGGTACATGTAGGTACACAACCTTTATGTCGAGGAAGACCGGGAAATCGGCAGATGACCTCGTTGTGATGACTGAGTGGACTGACTCCCTCTTGAATTTTCATGGTCAGATGAACCTGTCCAGTTCCTTGAGGTCTAGGACCGGTCAAAGCATTCCTCCCTTTTAAGGGACTAGAACAGGTTTGAGTAGTAGCCCTTGATGCGTTTTCGAGATGGGACTGGAGCGAGTGGTCAGATTGTGTGGGTAGACAATCCTGCTGAGGAGGGCTTGTCTGCGGTCTTGAGGAAGGGTTTGCGACCTTGCCAAGCCAACCTGGTCTTACCTGCCTGCCTCTTCCGAGGATGAGTGGGGTGGTCAGGTCCAAACAGTAGTTTTCCCTTAAGTATGGGCGTAAGTGGATTTCTGCAGAAGTTTGAGTCAGAGAGATCTGCGATCCGTCACCACCCTTGCCGATGCTAGGATTATACTTTGGGTGGTATCCAGTGATGCTCCACAAAAGCCATTGTTTTCCTCCATAATATGTGATGCTCAATGTTATAATTACTGAATTACATCAGGTAGCAACTCTGAGCAGGATCTACTGAAGCCTATGATTAAGGGAAGGTGTTCCCGAAACGCGTAAGGCCTATGTATTTCTACAGTACCCAGCAATAAAAACCTGTTTTTACCAGAGTGCCGTCCTCCTGTTCGTGTATCTATTGTTAGCAGTGGGGGCGCTGCGGACTGAGCACCCGGCACTATGGGAGAGCAGCCAAGTGGTGGTGAGTTGAAGCGGTCCTAATTGGTTTCGTGGAGTCTACTGAACCATGCTGTGTCCAGGCTGGGCCTGAGACTGAACAACTGGAATGTAGTAACCCATCCAGCTTCTTGTCCGTAGCATCCTAGGGATGAGGCATCTGGAACCGGTGGAGCTGTGTTCTTAGGAAGGCGGGATACCGGGTAGCCACTGAGGGTGGATTAAACCACATTGCTAATGTTTTTTTTTAGCCTCAAAACACCCTCGGGCATATCTCATTCTAAATGACAACCCTGAAGGTCCAGGAATCTGGGAGCTGAACTCTGAACTCCATGGGCAAACACCCAGCGCTTTAGCCGCAAGGCTTGTTTGCTGTGTCTCTTAATTAGACAACTAGATTATGCAGCAGAGTTCTCAGACTCCTGAGGGTAGAATGTATCTAGAAGATAGCCTTAGGGAATCTATTGTCTCTAAACATGTGGCATGGATTCCTCCTCCCTCTTGTCACCGAGTGACACTACTCCTTCTAAGAGAGTGGTGTCTGACGGAGGAAGGAACTGATTACTGAAAAAAACACCATCACTCTCTTCGTCAGAGGGGGGCCTCCAATTTCGTGGCTTGCCCCTTGTAGGAGTTTAATTCTTTTACTCTTCGCCTCCTTGTGCTAGGTGATCAGGAGTGGCCTGTACATCAGAGAGTAATATGTCTGTGGGTGCTGTCCCTGTACCCACCATAGTAGTTGGCTTACAATTAGTGCAATGGTATTCTTATGCCCATAGGACAAAAGTTTTTGGCTTGTGGCAAACGACAATTTTATTTAGTTAAGACGGCTCCCTTGGGGAAAAGGCCATCACTAGGGGCCATGGCATGGCAATGTTTGTAGGTCAGTGGGACATGCGTGAAAAAAACCTGGTTTGCATTTACCGCATAAAAAATATTGGCGGTAGGTACCTGTTCCCACCGAATAGCTAGTGACCTCTGGAAGTAGCAGTAACCAAGAAGGCCTGCTCTAGCTAAGCACTGCAGTGGCAATGCGCCAGTGGAAGGAAAGGAGCAGGTTTTTCCTGTAGTGTCTGTTGCTGATAGCAGCACAAAATACCCTTCTGTCCGCCCCTGTGTGCTCGATTTGATGAACGCTGGCTCTGACTGAACTATGTGTGCATTAGACAGTGCCCCGGAGGCTTCAGACCTATTTCTAAAATGGCCACCGTGTGTAGGGGACACGCCGCTGTTCGCGTGAGAACAAGGCGCGTAACAGTAGAGAATGGCACTGCTAGGTGAGACTGAGTTCTCCCCTAGTGTCTAAGCCGGTGTTGTTTCCTACACCTTTCGGCTGTACTTGCCGTTCCCCCCGGGGCTCCCAGTGCAAGTCACGAGAGGTGTTAGTAGTTCACTGAAGGGAGTGGAGCAGTGGGAGGAAAGATGGCGTGAAAGCGAATAGCACAAGTAACAAACCTTCTCCCCTTGTGTCTAAGCTGGTGTTGTTTCCTACACCTTTCCGGCTGTACTTGCTGTTCCCACTGGCTCCCAGTGCAAGACATGAGAGGCTTCACTGGTTCACTGAAGCGGAGCAGTGGGAGGAAAAATGGCGCCAATTTTGAATGACCTGACTCGGAAAGGTGGAGAAGGGTATTCTTAGGAGAGGGGAACCTCGGGTGTAGAGAAGTGTCAATACTCACGTGTTCCCCGACCGCTCTCCTCTGTCATCCGGCCAGCTTCGTCTCCACTTGAGGGGGAAGGAGGTTGTGTTTAAGCTGGATAGTCACAAAAACACAATTGGACCCCGGAGACAGATCCCCTGGGGGATGCCAGTGTGGATCCTCTACTCAGTGTAAAGATCCTGGGCATCCCCTGTTGTCAATATAATGACAAAATTTAAACATTAGAAAAACAATAAAAATGAGTTTAGATGAAACGTCCTAACCTCCTGAGGACACAACACAAACTGACCTGGGCTCCGCTTGCTGGGGATGTAGCCAGTGGGGAGGAGCTAAATCTATTCTTTTTTTATTGTTGTGTCCTCCTCCTAGTTGCAATCAGCTATACCCATTGTCCCTGTGTCCCCCAAGCAGGACAATAGAGAAATAGATTATAAGCAGCATTTACTGGAACAATCTCTATAGAGCAGGTGCACTGTAATCCCTTTTCCACAAGTGAAACCATTTCTATAACATAGGGCAGCTCTCAGTTGTGGGAGAATTAGTGAAGCTCAAACAGGTGAGATTTTAAAGAATTGGTAGGGACACAGGCCTGTTTGAATAAACATCTGAATATCCCAGAAGCTGTGCAGAAATTGAATCATTCACTGTAAAGCTGCATTCATTTTCTGTAGGCTTCTCTTAATAACATCTAGGATTAAACACAATAAATACCTTTTCTTTGCGTGACCTCTGGTGGTTGTTTTGTAGAAGACACTTTACTACATTTCCCATTATTTTTTCTTAAGATATAATTATGTTTGTCTTGGATTCTTGAACCAAAAGCCTTCTGATTATACAAAAGGCTTTAATAATCTGTCCTCACTGTAAAGAACAACCTACGTTGCCTCAAATAAAAGCTCTTTTCTTCTAGTCGGAAGGGGTGGCTTCTATTGCGGTGATAATCTTTATGGGTAAAAAGGTCCCCTGCTATTTGTCTATAATGTCCTCTAATGTACTTGTAAAGTGTAATCATGTCCCCCTCACAAGCACACTTTTTCCAGAGAAAACCTTGACAGTCTACCCTCATAATTTAAGTCTTCCATCCCGCTAACCAGTTTAGTTGCACTTAGTCTCTGCACTCTCTCTCCAGCTCATTTATATCCCTCTTAAGGACTGGAGTCCAAAACTGCACTGCATACTCCAGATGAGCCCTCACCAGGGACCTATAAAGAGGCAAAATTATGTTTTCATCCCTTGAGTTAATGCCCTTTTTTATGCAAGACAGAACTTTATTTGCTTTAGTGGCCACAGAATGACACTGCCCAGAATTAGACAACTTATCTACAAAAACCCCTAGATCTTTCTTATTTAAGGAAACTCCCAACACTCTGCCGTTTAGTGTATAACTTGTATTTATATTATTTTTGCCAAAGTGGATAACCTTGCATTGATCAACATTGAACCTCATTTTCTAACTGGCAGCATCCTGCATAGAACCTATAGTTCTGCACAGTTTAGTATCATCTGCAAAAATAGAAACAGTATTTTTAATGCCCACCTCCAGGTCATGATGACGAAGGATGGTCCTGCTTGCTGTTGCTCATACAGGAAAATTCCTGAAGACTTTCGATGACATCTGAATCAATGTTGAGATTAAGTTCCTTTAAGATTGAGTAACTGTCATGGATTCTAGTGCTGATACCAAAAGAACAGCATTCCTTTTTGTTGGATTGTAACGTTTTAATCAGAATGCTGTGCGCCCAATTCAACGTGTAAAGGCCCAGGTTGCACCTGAGCAGAGTAGGTCTTGATTCAAAGCCACAGGTGACAATGGGGGGGGTAGTAATAACACATAATGTAATCTGAGGAAGAAAAGGGGAAGAGTGCTGAACCAAAAGGTTAAATGGAGCTACATTGAGGGGCAGATTTATCCAGGGTCGAATTTCGAAGTGGTAAATACTTCAGAATTCAACCATCGAATTGAAATACTCGAATATCAAAGTCGAAGGATTTTGAACCTGCGATCGAAGTAAAATCGTTCGATCGAAAGATTAAATCCTTTGAATCAAATGATTTTACTTCGACTTTAAAAAACGTAGAAAAATGCTCTAGAAGGTCCCCATAGGCTAACATAGCACTTCGGCAGCTTTTATTTGGCAAAGTATTTAAGAGATAGTACTTCAATTATCAAATGGTCGAACAATTTTACTTCGATTCGAAGTAGCCTATTCGATGGTCGAAGTATCCAAAAAATTACTTCAAAATTCAAACTTTTTGAACCTCAAAAATTCCCTCGAATCCACTTCGACCCTTGATAAATCTGCCCCTAAATAACTTTAAAAAGGGGTTGGATACCTTTTTAGCAAGGGAGAAAATAACTCTAAATAAAAAATCAATTCAGGGAATGGTCACATTGCCACCTTTAATGTCAGGAAGGGATTTATCTCCTCCTCTAAGGTGAATTGGAGAGGCTTCAGGTGGGCTCATCGTCTTCATCACCAAGCAGTTAGGCAGGTTTTAGTTAGTAGAAAAGGGACACGTCAAGTTTTCAGCCTCTCTTATTTGACAGAAGAACCTATACAAAGAAAAAAAAAAGAAAACCGTAAACACCGACAACTAAGTATTGCTGTTTACATGAAAGAACTGTGCCAAGCCAACCATTTAGCCTGTTTGGCAACTGTTCTACCAATGTCACTACTGTAAGTCTGTTACTGTGATTCTTATGGCATATGACTACATGATTTACATGTAAATACACTTAGCCCTGCTGTCTGGTGAAGGCCATTTATTTGAGAGGCCCAGTTTGGAGGAACCAAATTAATGTCTTAATGTCTTTCTGTTGCAGGAGATACAACCCTTGGAATCACTGTTCGCTATCCTTACAGGAGTATAGGGGGTGGGAGCAGAATAAAATGAATATGGGTTTCCCCTATATTTAAACAACGAATACACCAATTAGACCGCTCCCAGCTTACCCCTCCTGCACTGCTCCGTGTATTCCTTGCTGGGTGCTCTGGCTGCAGCGTCCCCACCGCTTGTCACACACCAAACCAAAGGAAAGACGGCACTCTATTCAAGGATAAGACAGGTTTATTACAGACCCCACAGGGATCTCAAGCCCTACGCGTTTCGGGACTCAATCCCTTAATCATAGGCATCATATTTCCCCTATATTTGCCTTCTGGGCACTGGAGTTGGGGCAGACTTCCTACTGAATGTACAGTTTCTTTTGTGCTCTCTTTTTAATTTGTATGCACTTTATGCTAACAGAAGAAAAGCAAGCAATAAATTACATCTGCTTTGTTGTGTGTACTTGTGCAATTACCTGCATAGACACAGTATTAGAGAACATTGGGGGTGAACATCAAGCAAATTCGGGGGGCCAAAAGGCACCTTGATGCAGGCGTCAAATGCGCAAACGTCCTAAGAGTCCCTTGGAATCCCTTATACTGTGAAAAGAGAAGGAAAAATGATTATGCAGAGGTGCCCGATCAGTACACCCCCACCCACTGTTGATAGGGCAGGGTCCAAAGAAAATAAATAGGATTTTGGTCACTTGGGAAAATACCTCACCCTGTTTATGAAGGAGTTTTCACCCAGGCCTTGGGCAAGGCAAGAGTTCTTAAAAAAACGGTAATGGGGATTAGTGGGATAAAGCACACAAGAGAGGGAATATGGCACTTTATTAGTACATGTATGGGCCCTCTTATCCAGTATGCTTGGAACCTGGGGTTTTCTGGAAAATGGGTCTTTCCATAATTTGGATCTTCAGATCTTTAGTCTATTAGAAAATCATGTAAACACTAAGGGGCACATTTACTAAGGGTCGGATATCGAGGGTTAATAAACCCTCGAATTCGACCCTCGAATTTGAATTCGTAGGATTTACCGCAAATCCTACGATCGAACGATCTAAGGAAAAATCGTTCAATCGAAGGATTCGAAGGATTTTAATCGATCGATCGAAGGATTTTCCTTCGATCAAAAAACCTTAGAAAACTGATGGGGAAGGTCCCAAATAGGCTAACATTGTAGCTCGGTGGCGAAGTATGTAGTCAAAGTTTTTTTTAAAGAGACAGTATTTAGACTATCGAATGGTCAAATAGTCGAACGATTTTTAGTTTGAATCGTTCGAATCGAAGTCATAGTCGAAGGTCGTAGTAGCCTATTCGATGGTCGAATTATCCAAAAAAAAACTTTGAAATTCAACATTTTTTTTACTTTGAATCCTTCAATCGAGCTTAGTAAATGTGCCCCCAAATAAACCCAATAGGCTGGTTCTGCTTCCAATAATGATTAATTATATCTTAATTTGGCTCAAGTACAAGGTACTGTTTTAATACAGAGAAAAAGGAATTCTTTTAAAATTTGGATTATTTGATTCCAATGGAGTCTGTGGGAGACGGCATTTCCGTAATCCGGAGCTTTATGGATAATGGGTTTTGGGTTTCCAGATAACGGATCATGGGGCAGCCATTCAAAGGAGAAAATGCTCAAGTTACACAGCAGATAAGCTCTGTAGAACATAATGGTATCTGTTATCCATTATTTATCCTGTGCCATAGAGCCTTTTTTTTCAATTTCCGCCATTGCTACACAGCAGCTTGTTTATATGAACTATAGTAGTGTTTCTAGAGCAAACACAGCAGTTTTACCAGTGCAGGGCAACACTACATGATATTTTCATTAAAACACTTTCATTTTTTGGTGTTACTGTTCCTTTAAGGACACTTTTGGTGTAGTACAACTCTCAAGCACTTTTTCCATTGAAAGGGAACACAGAGTCCCTACAAGGTAATCCCCTGTGGGCTCCCCCTGGGCCACTATAATGCGGAAGTGCTGCTAGGGCGAAACATTGCGCTGTCGTCGCTCAGTAGAGCGATGGAGTGTCACTGTAATCTGCAACAATATTTTGTCTCAGAAAGACTTTACTGTGAGGAAAAAGGCCAGCGTGTGTGGTGGCCTGCAGCAGTACTCGTCACTGATAGACTTTACTGCGCTTTGGTGATACCAGCCATAGTAGTATCCTGCAAGCAGTATTGTCTCTGAGAGACTTTATGTCTTGGCAGAGGGAATCAAGCCCTTTCCAAACTTCCTTGCAGCAGTATTTGTCCTTTGAGAAGACTTACTGTGGCTGTGGTGAAAGTGTCCCATCTTCCTTGCCCCAGTCCAGTGGAATGGAGTGAGCTGGCTCGAAATGACTTCAATCCTGAAGAGAAAATCACGAGTAAAATAAAAGGAATATTTAATAAAAATAAAATAAAAGAAAAAATATTGAGAGAAAAAAAAAAAAAAAATGTTACTGTCCTAACCTCCAGCAGGAACAGAAAGAAAAACTGAAGGATAAGGGAGGAATCAATCAGTATATATGTAGGAGGGTGGAAGCCAAACAGTTTCTTCTTCTGTCTGCCTCCGGAGGGGATTATTAACCCATAGCGTCTGCATGACAGGAAGGGCCGTCTATGAGAAATCCTTCCTATAGACATTGCCTTTTCTATTAATCAACATTGGCATCAAATACAACTTTACAGGCCAGGTGGCGCACCAGATACAGAACTCAAAATTGGCTGCAAGCTTCCCAGGGACACTGCACGCGTGCAACGCCCTATTAAAGGCCACTGCCTGGTTGCTAGGGGAGAGACCTTAGAAACCAGAGAACTATTAAAGTTGAAATGAAAGACCTGTAGTCAACTAAAAAATTATTTTCCCAATAGAATACTTCTTATCTGCCTCAGTGATCTTATGTGTCATTGCTAAACTACAATTCCCAGAATTCTTTATAATAACCAGTAGCTGAGGTGTAGCTCATTTCACGACTGGCAGGCCACCAGAGGAGATCTCAGCAAGGCCATCAATGAGTAGGAATGGGGGAAGTCCAATCAGGGACCCCATGAGATATGATGGTGGCCTTGGTTCTGTCTCACATGTAGCTTCACATGTTATTGGCTGATACAGAAATCCCCTTCTGTGTCATACTCTAAAGCTGTATGTTAACTGGCAGGGGGTTAATAGGGGAAACAGACCCTCGGAGTCCCCAGGAGAAAAGAGGGCCCAGTGTACATCCCATCAGGCCGGTCTTGAGCGCAATTGGGCCCCGTGAGACCCATCATGAGACCGTTGCCACCTACCTGTAATACTACATTACAGCTCCGACTCTGAGTGAGTCTCTGAACAGGCGTCCAGACTCGGCTCCTCCTGGAGCTGAATATTTAACTCCCTCCAATCCAATTTGAAAGGCAAGCCAACAATTTAAAGGTACATGGCACTGGGATAAAAAGCCTCTAATCTCCCAGACATCACTGTTTCTCCTTTGCACTAATTCTGTGTGATATCTCACCCTGGGGTCACATGCACAGATTGCCTACTACTGCCCTGTAGCCTATATATGTGTGTGTATATGTGTATGTGTATATGTGTGTGTGTGTGTGTATATATGTGTGTGTATGTGTGTGTATGTGTGTGTGTGTATATATGTGTGTGTACATGTGTGTGTGTGTGTGTATATATGTGTGTGTGTATAAATGTGTGTGTGTGTGTGTATTTATATATGTGTGTGTATATATGTTTGTCTGTGTATATGTGTTTGTGTGTGTGTATATATGTGAGTGTGTTGTGTGTATATATATATATATATATATATATATATATATATATATATATACACACATATATATAATATATATACACACACATTTATATACACATATACATATATATATATATATATTATATATATAATGAATATTTACAGCCAATGTGGAAAAGCAAACCATTCCCTAAGCCACTCATACCTCCCTTCTCCATAGAAAACCCCAAGATAAGCACCAGGAAAGGCTGTGGACATTAAGGGCCACAAAAAGTACACTATAAAGCAGAGATTTTTTTAAACTTAAATGCACACAACATTAGATATGCCAAAAGAAAAAATGGCAGTAAATTGCCCTCATATAGTTCCAGAGCCATTATCCTCACTGCTACTATAGGCACCATCTCTCCCTACTATACCTGCTATCCCACAGTCACACTCCCTTCCCAGAGACTATTATCCCACTGTTACTATAGGCACCATCTCTCCCTACTATACCTGCTATCCCACAGTCACACTCCCTTCCCAGAGACTATTATCCCCACTGTTACTAAAGGCACCATCTCTCCCTACTAAAATTTTCAGAAGGCTCGGGACCTGTGGTTTTCTAGATAACAGATCTTTCTGTAATTTGGATCACCATACATAAAGTCTACTAGAAAATGTTACTGGCTCTGCCAAAGTTGCCCCAATTGCGCCCCACATTTGTTAAGATCGGCCCTACATTCCCATCAAATACCAACAGCCCTAAATATAGAACATGAGAGTGCCACTGAGGGAAACTGGGGGGCCAGTGACTCTGAGAATCAAAATGCAAAAATGCAGTGGCTGCAAGTCTAATCCCAGTCTCTAGGCATGTGATCACAGCTGCATATAAACTGGAAACCTGCAAACTTCCAAGGATACTATGTCTAGCTATGACTATTAAAGCCATTCCCTGGTTGCTATGAGGTGAGAGCCTTAGCAACATGAAAGCCTATTACAAGTAAAACATACAGAGCTGTCAAATAAAAAATCTAATCCCTAATAGAATACTTCTGACTAACTTGGTGATGATACTTGTAGTTGTCCAGCCATTGCCAGACTACAAGTCCCAGCATTCCCTGTGACAAGCAGTAGCTGAGTTGTAGTTCAGTTAACATCTGGTGGGTCACCAGACAGAGGAGATCTAAGCAGGACAACCATCAGTGGAGATTGGGGAGTCTAGTCAGGGGCCCCATGAGTTTGATGATGGCCCTGGTTTCTAAAGCTGCTTTAGGTTTGGGGTTGATTCTGTTTCATTAAGCACAAGTTTGACTGGTCACATGTCACATATGTACCTGAGGCAAGTGATTGGCTGCCAGTGACTGGGGTGCCATGGACTTAGCTCAGTATGACATCACTCTCAGGGAAGCTCTGATTGGATTGAAAGTTGCCAGGGAAGTTAACTTGAGGGCTCAGGTATGGATGGCAGTTATTTCCGTTCAGGATTCAGAGGTAAGTGGAACTACTACAGAATCTGGGGGGGGAGATGACATATTACAAAAGGAGAATTAGGGATGGTTTGCCCCAAATGATTTATGGAAGCTTAGGGGAGTGAGGACAAACCACCCAAAAACTACCCCTGGTACCAAAGCTCTCAAAATTGACCCCCATTGCCTGCTGTTGTATGTATGCCTGCCTGTGTATGGCCAACATAAGAATCCCAATCACAACAATTCATTTCTATGTCAATCACCCACACCCAAAAAGGGTTTTTAGCTATTACTCTGTAAAGTCCCCCCCTACATGTGCATTTGGTAACCAGGATCACCCACACTTGGGTGGCAGGGGTGTCCAGGGTCCTTGATTGCACCAACCTTTTGTATCTCTCCTAATCAGCTTCATTCTATTAAATCTGCTACTGATTTGTGTGACTGGTTATTTATAGAGGGGCAAGCATATTCAGTAGTGCAGTACAATTGGGAAAAATAGTGAAAGGGAAAACCCAGTATATACAGATATATATGGCAGAGAGGGCTCAGCTCACAACTTCTCCTCTCTATTTTTCTCTCCCCATAAAGCGATTTTTCGAGATTTTTTTCGAGATTTTTTAGACATTTTTAGAGAGATTTTCATCGAATTCTCAGAAGAAGATAGTCTTTTTAAACTAATCAATAACATCAAAGGCAGAAGAATAACAGCAACCTGCCCAACCCATTGAGGATCATCTGGAGGAAGGTAAGGATCCTGCATTTTCCTTCTGTAAAATGTTTTACAAAGTAGATGAGGCTGAAAAAAGACACACGTCCATCAAGCTCAACCTTTTTGTGTAACTGCTAGCAAAACCTCACTGACCCTAAAGCTAAACCTGTGCTTCTCTAGATACAGCTGAACTACAATTCCCAGCATCCCCTATGAGTTGTAACTCTAAGGCAATGTGTATTTCATGTTCCTTGTATATTTATTGATACTTTTGAACTTTTATTAAGCCTCTCTTTAGTTATAAATGTCAACTGTTATTTGACGTCTAGGGTCCCACTCATCCTACCAACTGTCAAAAGCAACTGTTAAAAGCAACTGTCACTAGCATCAGCACTAGTGTGGATGATACAGTAGAACCCCCATTTTACATGCCCTGATTTTAAGTTTTCCCTTATTTTACATTGTTCTTTTGTATTTTATGCATAATATGTGTAAGGTATCACTCTTGGCTGTAGACATTGCCATGTTGCTCAATATAGTTTTAGATCCAGACATTATTCAATATTCCCATATATTTATTAGCCAGGGGCTTAGAGACCCCAGGGCAGGACTTAACTTTCTACAATTCCAGGGGTAAACCTGCAGCAAATAAGCACATACCCCAAATAACACTAACTGGCCATGTAGGTGGCATTATTACAATGTGTAATTATAAATGGGAATAAGGAAGAATTTAAACAGGAAAAAGGAAGAGTTGAAATGTTTTGTTTTGGACACTCAAAGACTTTTGCAGCTGTTGTCTAGTTGCTATAGTTTAATTACCATAACAACCACACACCAGTTTGGAAATAAAATTAGTACATGAATAGTAGATGGGCTGAAAAGAAATAATACTAGTACTGGTTTAAACCAATAGGGATAAGAAGTGTGAAGATGTCATAAAATGACTACTTTGCCCATATCAACTTCCTACCTGCTCAGATGGGTAGCAGTGAGGTTACAGAGAGGTGCTTGTCTTGAGCTTGTAGTTTACCAGCAGCTACAAACAGTTGTATTCTTTATCTCCACTGAAGCAGCCACTTACACCAACCTTTTTTTTCTCATACAGGAGCGTCAATATGGGTGCCGGACATTCTGGCATCTTGCGTCGGCACCGGCATTCTGAGGTAAGGCAGATGGAAATATCAAGCTGTCGCTTCATGCCTGACGATTAGAGACCTTACCAACAGATAGAAAAGAAAATTCCTCAGATTATAAGAAATATTTCATAAACCCATTTGACAAACAGTTTTCTGATGTTCATGACAAATATCATGTTTCATAGTAAGTTAGGTTGAAAAAAGACACACATCCATCAAGTTCAACCTTTTGACTTTTTTCGCCAGTTGATCCAGAGGAAGGCAAAAAACCCCATTTGAAGCCTCTTCAATTTGCCTCAGATGGGGGAAAAATTCCTTCCTGACACCAAAATGGCGATTGGTCTAGTCCCTGGATCAACTTGTACTATGAGCTATCTCCCATAACCCTGTATTCATTCACTTGCTAAAAAGCCATCCAACTCCTTCTTAAAGAAGGAAAGTCTAAAATAAAATAAAGCTTTAATTATTGGCCATAAAATATTATAACCAGTAAGCATTTCTTCATTCCGTTTTTCATTCATTCTTGCGCTGTAATCGTTTTTCAAATAAGTGGCAAGCTGCACAGAAACGGATGTCTTTGCTCCAGTCCATAAATCCTTCTAATCAGGGCTCACGCATGCGCAATCCGTCTAAGAGTAGCCCTGCGCAATCGCACTATGATCTCCCGTCTTCCCGAGAAGAGATGACATTTGGGTCACGTGATCTGCCCATTCGTCATCCCTAAACTCTCTCTCTCTCTACCTGCATTTACTCCACCTTGATTGATGTTCCCCTTTGCCTGGTAACAAAGGGAAGCTTTGAAGCGAGCACAGGAACAGAGGACACGCAAATATACCCACATATTGTGGCACTTACAGGCTTATTCAATGTGCACTATAGATGCGACACCAATGCTTATCACTGTGTAGCGACGTATGCGCGCTTGTTTGGTTACACCACAGGGTCACAGAAGAGGCGCATGCGCACTATTGACAAAGCGCAGGGAGGCAATTTGAAAATGGTGGCGCCAAAGCTTACACTATAGAAACATTTTGGAATGGAAGTGCACAAAACTGTAAAGCCATTGCAATTCTCAATGCGGTGTTTCAGGAGGGGGGATAATGGCAAAGAGAAAGAGGAAGGTTCTTTTTTTTAACTTTCCTTCTCCTTTAAAGCTATCTAATGTCAGCCTGTACCACTGATTCAGGGAGAGAATTCGACTGTAAAAAAACCCCTTCCAAACCATTAGGAGGAAACTCTTTTCTTCTAATTGGAATGGGTGACAAGCACTTAACCATTGTTTCTTAATTGTTTCCCATTCTCTATAGACTGTCGACATCAAACAGTCTCTTGATGCTTGTGAGCCCCAGGTAGGTGTCTCTCTTTCAGAAATGAAGGAGGAGTTGGTGAGAGTCATCCAGAAGGAGATGAAGATTGCAGCAGGGGCCGAAAATCTGTACCATGCCACCAAGGACAGAAAGACCAGAGCCCTGATGAAGGAGCTGAGGAAGAGCAGTGAGAAGAGGCTGAAAGCCCTTTACTCCTCTCTCCTCAAGCTCAATGAGGAGATAGTTCGGAGGGAAGCAGAGCATGTTCCAGGTGAGTCACAACAGGCTCTAGCCTCTTTTCTATTGGCATTATATGGGGTAACGTGTGTCATCCTAACATCCCATCCACTACCCCTTCATGGACATTAAACTAAGCCCCACAGAACTATAGATGAATTGTATGGCTTTTGCATGTACTTTTAAAACCACTGATTATTAATAGCATCTTACCAAATCAAGAAACATCTTTAAGCCTTAGGTTCAAGAAAGTTTTTATATTTGAAAATTCATTCACTATGTTTATTTACTGTCTCTTTAGATGCAGCAGTGGAGACTGCTAGTGACACTGGTGTAAACCTCCCAGCAGAAGAGGTCAGCGCAGAAGAGGTCAGCGCAGAAGAGGTCAGCGCACCTGAGGTTCAGGTTGTTTCAGAACCTGACAGTGATTCTTTCCAAGTGAGTATTTTATACTGATGCCATTCATTTCTTGGCCAGAACATAAACATTGCTTTTATCATATCCATGTGATGCCACATTCATTCATTGCACAATTGTCCCTTGTTTGCAGCATCAACGTGACGAATCCACTGAAGAACCAGTGCCAGAGGTAGACGAGCTGCTTGACGAGTCATCGGAGAGGTGAGGAGATTACACAATACATAATTCAATAGCACAAAGCCACCTATGAATTATGGCTATGGGGTGCTGTGCTATTGAGGATTATGGAGAATGAATCGGCTAAGGGTAAAAAGAAACGCAAAATAACAAACTTACTTTTCCTTATAGTGAGATATCTGTGGATGACGAAAACATCAGCCCAACTCCACCTGATGCAGCAGAAGGATGTCCACTGGCAGTGACAAAGGACCCACAGTAAGATGCAACCTGCACATGATGATTATTATGACTATTAACATTTCATTTGAAATAAAAATGAGTTTCATGTTGGGTATTTCTTTTTCAGAGCTTTGCAGTTGACCAACTACAGACTGCAAGACTTCAACCAACGTGGTTTCCTAGGCGAGGGCGGATTTGCCAAGGTAATATTAAACTTAATCCATAATTAGGATGACTATTGGCACATGCATGAACAGTGGCTAAACAGTTAGTTCTGTTACCTTGCAATGCTGGGGCAAGTATGGATCGATTCTTGCAGCTCTCTGAAAGGGGTATGGATGTTCTGCATGTATCTTCCTGCATTTACTGAGATTCTCTCTTATTCCAGGTTCTCCTTGTTGAACACGCGGCAACCAAAAGATCCTATGCCCTGAAAATCTTGAAGAAGGAGAGCATCACCTCCTCAAGGGGCATTGAAAGGTCAGTTTATGGAAATGATCATTTTAGCATGGTTGGCTTTGTTACTTACCCATGTCCCTTGTTCTGACAATGAATGCTTTTAATATTCAGGATCTTGCTAGAGAAACGGGTTGCTTTCGCCGTTGCTGACCACCCTTTCGTTGTGGATATCCACGCCACCTTCCAGTCAGAATACCATCTATTCTTTCTGATGGAGTACGTTGCTGGCGGCTGCTTAAAGAGCTACCTGCAGAGGGAAGGTGCATTTGAACAACCAAGAGCTATGTAAGTACAAATTAACCTTTACCTAGAGTCATGCGGGTGCCATTCATACAGTAAGTAAGTAGTATACGGGGTCTGGCTCCTTGTTTATCTAACAAAGGCAAGAGGATGTAAGAAAACATCATTATTTGGAAATACATAACATATTTATTTAAGCGGAGCTGCAGGCAGAACATACAATGATAGTAAGTGGGTCTCTTGACTTACAGCGAGCCAGTAATATTTAGACAGAGATACACTACACTAACAAATATATGACTATGTATTCAATAACCTAATGATGGGAGTCTCTTTGCAGGTTCTATGCTGCTTGCACGCTGATGGCCATTTCTTATTTACATGAAAATGACATCATACACCGGTAAGTATATTTATTATTTTCATGTACATGAAACATTTTGCAATATAAAATGTAAGGGAGCATTACTGCTAAACATATCAGACAAAAGAATAGAAGCCAATATTAATATCCCCTGTAGAGCATGACCACAAGAGCAAGAGAACTTCAGCCTTGTGCTTTAAAAGGCCATGGATCTACTTAGTGACTTATAATATCCTTATATTTTACATAATTAATTGTATTATTCACCTTACATCACTAATTATTTCCCCTTTTGTCACAGTGTCCCAAATATGTTGTACTTTGCTAACTTTTGCTGTTGTTTTACCACAGAGATCTCAAGCCGGAAAACCTACTTTTAGACAGCAGCGGATACGTTAAACTGGCTGATTTTGGGCTGAGCAAAGACGGTAAGGATTCTCATAAACTAACAAATCAAAAGGTTCAGTTTCACATAATGTTATTGAGGTTCATGAAGTGACTGACATTTGTAGTTTCATATTATGAGAAAGTGAGAGTGAACTTTTCCTACTAAGTTATGCTTTAGCAGAGCAGATTAAAGGAGGAAAGAAAAGGTGAAATCACTGGAGGGTGCCAACTGTTAGGCATATCCCCCATTGATTAGTATCACTTAATGTTCAGTTTGTTTGCTGAGCATGCAGGTCAGGATGAAAAGAAAGCTGAACAGTTACTGTATGTGTCTAATGTGGCCCAGCAACTAGTGGCCAACTGGCTAAAAGGTTAGTGAGAGACGCAACATAGTGATTTGTGTTCTGGCTGTTACGTTAGACATCGGTTTACTCCAGCTATTATGGATTACATTTTTTGGCTGACTATATTGAAAACTTTTTTTTCACAGACAATATTTTACCCAGTTTCATTATCAAACTAAACATTATTAAACTGAGTCGATACAGATAAATAAGCCCCAAATGATCATCCGTTTACTTACAATAACTGTTTTTTTCAGGAATTGGCTACGAAGGGCGAACAAGTAGCCTGAAAGGATCTTTTGGCTACATGGCACCAGAAGTCCTCGCCAGGGAGCCATACTCAAGATCTGTTGACTGGTGGTCTCTGGGCATTGTAATATACGAAATGCTAGTTGGGGAGGTAAGTAGAAACCTTAATAACTGGACGGAATACTCAACTGTTTATTAACTTAATAACATCAAGCATCAGCTATATTAGTTACATATAGCCACAGAGCAATAAGTTGTTTGTGTGGCAGCATTTTTGCATTGATTGCATTTGTAGGGAATATAAATGGTATGCTAAGATATGCCCACTACAATCTATCCTTACAAACCCCCTTATGTATGTAGCAACAGGTTTTGAAGCCTTCTTAGCCACTTACAACTGATTAGTTCTATAAACTATAGTAACAGAGAACTTTCTTATGTTCCACATTGCAGAAACCAATGCTGAGACCATCTACTGGTTTAGTCATCCCGACGTTCCTGGCAGCGGATGCCGTCAACTTAATATCAGGGGTAAGTTACTCAGTAAATTAAGGGTGCAAGCTGTGGTCTAACCAGTAATTCATGTACAGGTAGCACTATCCTTGCATCCCTTAAATCATTTCCTTTCAATTTGTGCAGTCTAACTGTGTATTAGCCTTTATAGCCATTAACTGTCACACAGCGCTGCAACATAGCTTATCTGCTAATGTTTCTAAGGTCATTCTCTTTCTTTGTAGCTCTTACAGCGGGACCCATTGAAGCGGCTGGGCTCAAGTGAAGAAGATGCATGTGATGTTATGCATCATTATTTCTTTCGAGTAAGTTCTTTTTCAAATGTTGATCTTTCAGTCAACTTTTGGTAGCTACAGAAATGAACTAAGGGAAAGGCCACACGTGGAGATTCGGCACTGAGGCAACTTTGGGCGACTATTGAAAACGCAATCGCCGCGTGTGCATTAGCGCAGGCGACTTTTCATTGTAGCCTATGGAGAAACCCGCTGAGGCAGTTCGGGGAGATAGTCGCTCAAAAGACGAGGGAATTAGTAGCCAGGAGAAAAAATTCTCGCGGAATCTCCTCGTGTGGACTAGCCCTAAAGGTACAGATGAACTCCCAATGTTTATATGCTAATCAAACATATTTTAAATAAAATAAAAGTTTAAGTATGCTAAGTAACAATTAATAATAAATGTTTTTATATTGTCTATTAACCAGAGCATTGACTGGATGGCTTTGCTAGAGAGAAGAATGCAGCCCCCGTTCATACCTGAGGATGTTAGACTTTCCGAGGATAAAGATCAACATCTAGTTCTAACTCCTCCCTCCGAGGGTTCCTTGGCCATGGAAAAGGAGATTGCGGAAGCCTTTAGGGACTTCGATTATACCGCAATGTAGAGCTCCAGGATCAACCTGCAATGCCAAAATCACCAGCGTGAGATCTTCATTTATATTTCCCTTCCTTCCTCTGCAGTAGGACCGGCGGTGCCCCCCACTTGCACCACAGCTCAACCAGCCGTGCCCCTCCTCCTTCCACCTCCACCAGCGGTGCCCCTCCTCCTTCCACCACAGCTCCACCAGAGTTGAACCTCCTTTTACCACCATAGCTCCCCCAGCGGTGCTCCCCTACTTCAAACTAAAATATGGTATCATAAACAGGAGCGCACTTAAGCCACTCGGTAGACACAGCATTCCTTTTCACTCCATCCCTCAGTGTGCAGACGCCGGGGTCTGTGGGCTGCCGGGGTTTAATGAAATGGAATAGAATGCAGCATTCACCAAGCAGCTTAATGATGCTCATGTGTATGCTACCATATTGCTTTCTATATCTTATCCTTCCTCCATAATACCACCAGCGGTGACCATCCCCTTTCAATTATAGTTACACCAGAGTTGCCTTCCCTTTCCATATAAAATATGGTATCATGAACTGGAACACCATTAAGCCACTCGGTAGACACTACATTACTTTTCACTCCATCTCTCAGTGTGCAGACGCCGGGGTCTGTGGGCTGCCTGGGGTTAAATGGAATGGAATAGAATGCAGCATTCACCAAGCAGCTTAATAATGCTCATGTGTATGCTGCCATATTGCTTTGTATTTTTTTTCCTTCCACCCTAATACCACCACCGGTGACCTCCCCCCTTAAATCAGTTACACCAGCTTTGCCTACCCTTTCCATATAAAATATGGTTTCATAGACAGAAGCCCCCTTAAGCCACTCGGTAGACCCTGCATTCTTTTTCACTCCATCCCTCAGTGTGCAGACGCCGGGGTCTGTGAGCGCCTGAGGTTTAATGGAATGGAATAGAATGCAGCATTCACCAAGCAGCTTAATGACGCTCATGTGTATGCTGCCATATTGCTTTCTATTCTTATCCTTCCACCATACCACCAGCAGTGACCCCCCCCTTTAAATCAGTTACACCAGCGGTGCCTCCCCTTTCCATATAAAATATGGTTTCATAGACAGAAGTCCCCTTAAGCCACTCGGTAGACCCTGCATTCTTTTTCACTCCATCACTCAGACTGTAGAAGCCGGGTCTGCAGGCTGTGTGGTTTCCAAAGGAATGGAACAGAATGCAGAGTTCACCTAGCAGCCTAAAAGGTGCTCATGTGTATGTTGCCATATTCCTTTCTGTTTCCCTTACCCTATTTTCCTTAAATATATACGACGCGTTGATCCTGGGAGCAAATCCGATTGCCATTAAGGAGTCAGGAAGGAATTTTTTCCTCTAGTTTCTCAGAGGTTTTTTGCCTTCCTCAGGATCAAAAAGCGTAGTTTTTTTCATTTTTATCAATAATAAATAAATTATTACATATTTAATTAACTTCCATGTCGCTGTGTGTATCTTTATTCCTGGTATTGGTCTGTCTATTTTACTAGAGAGGGGGAGGGAGTAAAAAAATGGCTTGCAATAAAGAAACACTGAAAGGTTCAGTACCTGTGAGTGACACCAGTCCTACTGCAGGTATGGCTGCTCCACCAAGCATTATCACACTGGGCCGGAGAGTTTGTTTCTTTGCATTCTCCCACCATTCATCATCATGGTATGAAGGCTGAATGCTCAGTGCACCTGCTGGTACATCCACGCATCAAAAAGCTGGAGAAGAGAAGAAAAATAATTAATAAAATAAACTCAGGGTTTAGTAACACTTGAATGTAT
This sequence comes from Xenopus laevis, assembly GCF_017654675.1. Lineage (NCBI taxonomy): Eukaryota > Metazoa > Chordata > Amphibia > Anura > Pipidae > Xenopus > Xenopus laevis. The sequence goes on from NC_054388.1 coordinate 35,321,138, forward strand.
CACAGTAAGAGTAAAACCTTATAAAAGCACAAGACAAAATTATGAATGTATTTAAGGCCCTAAGGATATCTAAATTGTGAAATTTGCAGCCGTATTCAGAATAAAGAATGGATCCCACTCTCCCTTTCATAGCTGGTCAGGTACCATCCCCATAGGGAATATAATGCACATGAGCAAACTCTTCAGACCTGAGCCCAAATCAGTGAAGGTTAACATGCACAACAAAATCTTCATTGTCAGATGTGAAGATGCCTGTGTGGATACAAAGCCTAAATCTATCCCTGTAGGGTTACTATGTAGTTGTTTCTCCTATTAACACAAAATATTGGTAGGTGAGCAGTAATGCACAGAATACATTTGCATTACAGAGATATAGGGGAATCCTTTGGATTTGTGGCACACAGGTAATACATTGATATGTGTCAAATCCATTCCCCTTTTAAAATACATGGGGGTTCATATTGTGGGGTTCACAGCGACCAGGCAGAGAAACATTTACTGATTTGTTCTTAGGATTTGTGTAATGCTTCAATGTCTGATAGGGGATGCTCAGGTTTTTGGCAGGCGTCTACTCTACCACCAGCCCCTTCTCCCATAACCTACCTTTTTTTGGCCAGCTCACCATGTCACATGCAGGGTTTGAAAGTCGTGGTTGGAAAGAATGGGTAGAGTTCAAAACAAATAGCTGTCATAGGAAACTTTGTAAACACGAAAGGTGTGCAGTATGTGTTTTACGTTAAACTGCTTCTACTTGTTGGTATTGAGACTGTGTTTGCACCTTGGCTGGCCTGTGCCAGAGGAGAGTGAAGTAGGCACTAGGTTTAAGGAAAGAGGAAAGCCCGTATCCTCAGCTCTCTTTACCCAAAGAAGGTCCTGAGCCAATTATCCTTCACTTCAGTAGGCATACAGTACCTTGAATGAGCTCTAGCAGAGCTTGAGTGATACACTGTTTCTGTACCTTTAAGAGTTGGTTCCTGAGGTAGACTGGGTATAGATAGCTACATTGACCAATCACCTTTAATAGCAGGGAGAAGCGGGCTAGACCAGGTGAGCATACCCTGAACTATATAGCGTGTAATCCAAATGGAAGTGTGCGCTGGGATGAGCGCCCCTGTGAAGTGACCTGGTAGCTGAAGCAGAAGTTCCCAGCTGGCCCCAAGTGAGGCAGCCCCAGGATGAAAGTGAAGAAGCACTACTTCAATGAGTGACCTATGAAAATGCGCTTGTTGCAGCTGGCACTGTATAAAGTGGTTATAGACTGCATTATTACATTGATCTACAACTATATAACACACACGTTTTGAAGCCTGAGCTAGTTAGTGACCATAAAAGCACCCAGTGGTCTCTAATTACCCTTTAATGTTTGGGAGGATGTTCATACAATATAATGTAGATTTTGGAAGCAGTCACAACAGCAGGATAACTGCAATTAAGATTTTACTGTGCATCCACAGGACATGTTTCGGGCTCACAGGCCCTTTTTCAAGCTTAATTATAGTCATCCTGCTGTTGTCAGTGCTTCCCAAATCTACATTATAGTTACTAGTTCTGTGCCCCTATAGCTACATCTCTGATTAAGACCATAAAAAGAAACACAGAGGTGTTTGAAACACTGATCTTTCTGCACACAAGTAATACAGCGTGAAGGAGAAAACACATGAAAATATGGGTGGATACTAAGTTTGGGGTAAGAAATTGAGGCTTTTGAAACACCCTTCCTAAACTGCCCCAAAATCCTGTTTTTATCTACAATAGTTTTGATATATACAATCTGTTTTGCATATGTGATCTATGAAAGCATTAATTTTGTGCTTATTTGAATTTGTACTTATCGGTTGGGGCTGCCACGTGGCTTCCCTTAGGCAATACTTTAGAGCAGTGCTGTCCAACTGATATGGTACAGAGGGCCGGAATTTTTCTAATCTACATAGTGGAGGGCCGATAATGGAAGCCAATGTTAGCCACTCCCTGTTTTTAGACCATACCTACTTTAAACCACACTCATTTTACTGCAAGACCATGTGCACATTAATAGCACACCAAAAAAGCAGATGGTTAGTGCTCACTGCAGGGATCAGGGCCAGAACTAGGGGGTAGGCAGCTCTCTAGGACAGGTACATAAATACTTGGGGGCAATTTGATGTGATCAGATTTATTTTCTGCTGCTGCTGGCACAGGAACAGATTGGGGGCAATATGATGGCTGCTGAAGGGCTGTATGATGGATGGCTGCTTAGCTTGAAGGGTACAGGTATGGGGGGGGCAGTATAATGGATGGCTACTGGCACAGGTATGGGGGGCAGTATGATGGATGGCTACTGGCACAGGTACAGGGGGGCTTTATTATGGATGGCTGCTGGGCTTCCTGGTACAGGTACAAGGCGCAGTAATATAACTGAAAAAGTATTGCACATTTTCTTGCTTTCTTTATTTAAAAACCATCATTGTAAGGAGGTAAATGGTAATGCAGGACAGGGGTGGGCACTGATTGAAGCTCTTGCCTAGGGTGCCAAACTACCTTGGCCCGGCACCAGCAGGGATGCCACTCATATGGGAACAAAGTTAAGTCCTATTAAGACCTACCCTTAAATCCATATGCCTCCCCTTCCCCTGTGTATAATACAGTTCTCCAGCATATGATTAAACACCTTATGGGCCCCTAACAATAATTTTCAAATGCTAACAAACCCCCAGAACAAATACCAGGCTTATGTTCCATTGGGATCATAGGTCAGGCAAAGTATGGCAAACACAGGGTGCAAAGAGCCGGCAAGTATGACACACAGTGGGAGCATAGGGAAGGCAGAACAGAGCAGGAGACAGGAAAATCAAGACCACTCTAAGATGTACTACATACAGTGACAGTGCTGGTGCACCATTAGCATTTTGAATAAAGTGTAAACAGGTGAACAATGTGGGCAGTTTCAGTCTGGGTCTCAGGTGTGAATAGTACAGATTTTAGGGGAGTGAACACTAGAGGTGTCACATGTGTGAACAATAAAGGGGGATCACAGGTGTGAACAATACAGGGGATTAGTCTGAATTTGATGTTTAAACAATGCAGGGCCAGTTAATCTCTGTAGCGATACCTTTTAAATCTTACAAATGGTAAACAGACACAGCAGGCAGACTTTGATGTGGAAGGCCATTTAAATGGGGGTCGCAGGCCGCCAGTTGGACAGCCCTGCTATAGAGGGATATGATTTAGGCTGGGCGTATATATGGGAAGTTAAAGGAGACATATAACATAACTGAAAATCACATCCCCCCAATCTTGTAGGTAATAGTGAATACTATATTCAGTGGCGTAACTAGATATTACTGGGCCCCACAGCAAATTATTTTTAAGGCCCCCAAAATGTTTAGAGGTTGACTTGTTTTACCATCATTTATTGAAACTGTATATGAATTAGGGCCTTACGGTGCCGCTGTATCTCCAGGGTCTGCTTCCTCTGTAGTGAGGCCTCTTTATCGGAGCTTCCTATAGATCATCACTGTTAGTGAAGTCCGGGTCGACAAAAAGCAAACCCACATCCGTCCACTCATAACACGCACCTGTCCTCTCACAACCCGTATCCAACCCGAACCTTCTGGCACTTTAATTTAAAGTTATACAGGAACAAACCCAAACCTGCACATCCTGGCCTTCCGATTCTTAAATGCCCGGTGCTCAATGATGGAGAGATCGGCGCCCTCACAATAAAGAATGTAAGAAATTTTACTGGCACATGTGACAAATGCAAGTAGGGCCAAGCCCTTGCGGTTTATGGGTAGCACCTTTGTTAAGCATGCTTGGATTTGTCAACCCATTCCTAACAGTACCTAAAACTCACACGACTTCAATGTGGCCAACAAACAGTCCAAATCTAAACCCTGTATAAAGTGCTAGGGTTTGTCCAGACAGAATCCCAGAGTTGGTGCATCCTTGTTTAAAAAGGACAACTTTATAGGCTCTGTCCCATAGACCCTCTCTGGTGTGTTCCATATAAGCAGCAGACATCCCAAGGGCCGCCATTAAAAATCAAGGGGCCCAGTTCAACAAAAAATTTCTGGGGCCCCTGAGCCACGCCCACCTCACAAACCCCACCCCACAGTTAAAAGACCACACAGACATCAGTGCTAAAATGCTAAACTCCCCCACACACAAGTTATAAAAAGCCATTGATAGTAAGGGCCCCCCTATATGTAAAAAAAACCAAAACTTTTATGGGGGGCCCTGGGGCCCTTTTCTTTAAAAAAAAAAAAAAAAAGATTGGTGCAAGGGACCCACATAAAAGCTTTTTAAAAAATCATTGGTGGTCAGGTCCCCCCATAAATTAAAAATAAATGTTGGCACCAGCGCCCTTCTTGCAAGTTTAAAAAAAAAACCCCGGGGGCCCCAGAGAATATTTAAAAAAAAAAAACTAACATTGGTGGCAGGGCCCTGTAGAGTATTAAATAATACATTGGTGGCTAGGGCTTTAAAAGAAATTAAACACATACATTGGTGTCCAATAGAACTGAACTTGTGGCTTCGGGACCTCCAAGTTTGGCTCTTTAGTGACTTTAGGACTTTCCGCTGCTTCAGGACTTCAAGTTTAGCTCTTTCGTGACTTCGAGTCTCTTCGCGGCTTCTGTAGTTCAGCTCTTTTTGTGACTTCGGCAATTGGGGACTTCAGTTTTTCGGTGGTTCAGTTTTTCGCGCTACCCAATGATAGGGCCAGCGACACACTGCTGTTGAAAAAGGGAAAGCAAATTGAGTGGTTGCATTAACGAGTTCCATGGATGGATTGGGCCGTATAGATGTCCTGCCATATTTTGATGCACTCTATGTGATAAAGAGATATCCATTAGCCAAGGCCTTAATAAATAGCACCAACATTTGGTACCTACCACTGGCCATAGAAAAGGCTTAGTACTGTGATAATGGGTGGACAAACATATGGCAATTTGGCCAAACCTACAGATGGGTAACTGCACTGGTCTGAAGGGAAGATAAAGAATAACAGATTACAAAGACAAGGGAGAGCTAGATGTTTCCCAATTGGCCAATCGTCCAGCACATAGTGTTCATATTTGTTCCAGCTCAGATTTTTCATATTGGAAAGGGATAAACTAGCGGATGAGTCATTTGGGCACCTACACCTTTATGATGGCTGGTAATTTATTGACATGTATGCAAAACCTGGGATGCCATATATAAACAGTTTAAATGTGGCAAAGTGGGAGGGGGCGTGGCCAGCAGCCGATGTGAGGAGACGCACTTGCTGAACGCTCCATTGCCCAGGCCTATACCCTTGTAAATACTGCATTATACCAGAGCAGCCACGGACCGGTATTGCGACCAGAGAGCCCCTCTACCACAGCGATCAATAATGAGGCAAAACCGGGCTCAGAAACGAGCTTCAGAAGCAGCTAACCGGTTTGATCGTTATGCAAGGGGGAGTTGGGACGTCCAAGATGGTGACGAGCCTGAAGAAGCAGCGCAGCATGGAGTGTGCTCCTGGTTACCATCGGCAGCAGAACCAACCATGCAGGACCTGTTACTCAAGATCCGAGCATCTAAGGAGGCATGTACCGCACTCATTCCCTCAAAAACGGAAGAGATAAAGCTGGACCTGTCAATAATAAAGCAGGACATGCAGAAACTGCGCAAGCCGAATATACCCGGCGCGGTCCAGGATCTGCGCCAAGCTCTCATGGAGTCTCAGCATAAGGCGGACAACTTAGAGAATAGGCTGAGTAGGAACAACCTCAGATTTGTGGGGTTCCCGGAACACGAGGAGGGCACTGCTCTGGAAAACTTGAGGAGTGGCTGAAAGAGGTACTGGGGACGCCTAACCTGGCCACCACATTCACCATAGAACGGGCCCATAAAATTCCCTCCAGGCCCACACCCCTGGGGGGTCCAGCCAGGACGCTTATTGCCAATCTGTTAAATGCCAAAGACAGGGACAGCATCCTAAAGCTAGCCTGCAACAAAGGCCCACTTGGGTACCAAGCACATACTATATCAATCTATGCTGACTTCTCAACTAAGGTACAAAAGCAGTGGGCTAAGTTTTTTGAAGCCAAAAGGCGACTCCAGGAGGCCAAGCTTGAATACGCCATGACTGATGGTCATAGCTGATGGCAGAACCCTCTTCTTCACCAGCCCACAAGAGATAAACAACTGGCTAGATGGCAGGAAGTAGGGGACAAGGCGAAGCAGCATACCCTCCCCGTGACAACCCCACATAAGGTGATACTCTGAAAGAAAATGACTGGAAGACCTATTGGAAAGCCGCTGGAGAATACCAATGATCAGCTTTTCAGGCTTGCTGGGGCAGGAACCGACCCCTAAGTCTGACTATAACCCGTTCCAGGCAGAAGGCAGCCTATGCTATGGATTACAAAACTTGACTACCCCAGTTTGATGGCACCATTGGATTACAAGTTTGGTTTATTTTACTGATCTTCAATTTTGGGCACCAAAGTTGATCTAGAACATTGGACTGTAATGCTAGACTAATAAGGTGGACTATACCATTGGCCTACAACACTGGACTCTAGCATGGGCTGAATGTACAGGACTGGGACACGGGGCTGCGGAAACGGAAAATACCGGGAGTTAGGCATGTTGTAGCCAAGCTGATGTTGGGAGATCGATCCACCCCAGCATGAATTGAAGGGGCAAGCATATATGATGGGTGTACCAGATTAACTAAATTAGGTATATGGGGGGGGGGGAGAAGGAAACCTGGGTGGAACAAAAAAAAAATAATAATAACAGCAACAAAGCACTTACATTTATATATATATACAGTGGTGTGAAAAACTATTTGCCCCCTTCCTGATTTCTTATTCTTTTGCATGTTTGTAACACAAAATGTTTCTGATCATCAAACACATTTAACTATTAGTCAAAGATAACACAAGTAAACACAAAATGCAGTTTTTAAATGAGGGTTTTTATTATTTAGGGAGAAAAGAAATCCAAACCTGTGTGAAAAAGTAATTGCCCCCTGAACCTAATAACTGGTTGGGCCACCCTTAGCAGCAATAACTGCAATCAAGCGTTTGCGATAATTTGCAACGAGTCTTTTACAGCGCTCTGGAGGAATTTTGGCCCACTCATCTTTGCAGAATTGTTTTTCTTCAGCCATTCAGAGGTGGATTTGCTGGTGTGTTTTGGGTCATTGTCCTGCTGCAGCACCCAAGATCGCTTCAGCTTGAGTTGACGAACAGATGGCCGGACATTCTCCTTCAGGATTTTTTGGTAGACAGTAGAATTCATGGTTCCATCTATCACAGCAAGTCTTCCAGGTCCTGAAGCAGCAAAACAACCCCAGACCATCACACTACCGCCACCATATTTTACTGTTGGTATGATGTTCTTTTTCTGAAATGCTGTGTTACTTTTACGCCAGATGTAACGGGACACGCACCTTCCAAAAAGTTAAATTTTTGTCTCGTCGGTCCACAAGGTATTTTCCCAAAAGTCTTGGCAATCATTGAGATGTTTTTTAGCAAAATTGAGAAGAGCCTTAATGTTCTTTTTGCTTAAAAGTGGTTTGCGCCTTGGAAATCTGCCATGCAGGCCGTTTTTGCCCAGTCTCTTTCTTATGGTGGAGTCGTGAACACTGACCTTAATTGAGGCAAGTGAGGCCTGCAGTTCTTTAGATGTTGTCCTGGGGTCTTTTGTGGCCTCTCGGATGAGTTGTCTCTGCGCTCTTGGGGTAATTTTGGTCGGCCCGCCACTCCTGGGAAGGTTCACCACTGTTCCATGTTTTTGCCATTTGTGGATAATGGCTTTCACTGTGGTTCGCTGGAGTCCCAAAGCTTTAGAAATGGCTTTATAACCTTGAAATTGAACTCAGGTGTGATAAACCACAGTTAAGTTATTTTTTAACAAGGGGGGCAATCACTTTTTCACACAGGCCCATGTAGATTTGGAGTTTTTTTCTCCCTTAATAACGTAAACCTTCATTTAAAAACTGCATTTTGTGTTCAATTATGTTATCTTTGACTAATAGTTAACGGTTTTTGATGAGCAGAAACATTTAACTGTGACAAACATGCAAAAGAATAAGAAATCAGGAAGGGGGCAAATAGTTTTTCACACCACTGTATGTATATATATATATATATATATATATATATATATATATATATATATATATATATATATATAAAATTATGAATAAGGTATTGGTAACAAGGGGCGAAGGAGAGCATTTGACAAGGCAACTCACGAGTGGAGACTCAGTAGTTGAGCCAGCCTCACTTCAATACTAAGGTTCTAAATATTACTAAGGGCTGAAATCTACCACAAGTTGGGGACCGGGTGGATGGGGAGGGAAACAGTGGCACAGGGAGTTAATTGTTGTTTGTTTATATCAGACAAAGTAATGTTTGTGCAACGGTTTCAAAAGTATGCATATTTCAGAGGTTCATCCAGGACAATCCTAAAGCCATTGGGGAACTATATAAGATATGAGAAATGTCTTATAAAGTATTAAGCTGGAACGTTAGGGGGCTAAATGACCCGATTAAGAGGCGACTAGTAATGGATTCTGTAAAAAGGGAAAACGCCAAGCTGGTGTGCCTACAGGAAACTCACCTAGATCTTATCCATCAAAAAACCATGGGTGGGCTAGCACTACCATGCCACTCACACAACCCACTCCTCAGGGGTAGCGATACTTATAGCAAAGACAGTCCCCTTTCAACCGCTGGATGTACCTATGGAGCCGCTGGGTTTATTTCTATTTGTTCATGGGTACATTGCTAAATGTGAGGCATCTGTGTACATCCCCCCTCCGTATAAACATGACAGTGACTCAACTAGCAGAGTTCCAAGGGTCCCACCCCAGAGCATACTTGCTAGCAATGGGGGATTCTAACACTGTGCTGGATCCGGAGATGGACAGATGGCACAAAGCAGGGAAAACAACTACGGAAACCCCCACAAACTTTCATAAGCTGGTGAGCTCCCTGGGGATGGTGGAGGCATATGCACCCTGCAACCCAACAGTTCTCCTGTTTCTCAGCCTCCCACTTAACCATGTCCAAAATAGACATGTACCTAGTGACTCACAAAACGTTACTCCTACTAAGTCATATTGCCTATGGAGCAAGAGGGGTATCTGATCATTGGCCACTAGTTTTAAAATTAGACTTAGCCAGAACCCCACAACCATCAAGATGGTCACTTAACCCTATATGGCTATATCTGTTGGATAACCAAACACAGCTAGAACAGACGATAGCAGAATAGCAGAGTGCACATGGGGCAATAACCACAGATGAGATCAGGCAGACACTTATGCAATTTTATTCCTCATTATACTCTATACACACTGTATATACACTATACTGAGGCACACCTTCTTAAATAATATTACACTTCTAGCACTTCCGCTGGAATATAGCCAATTCCTGGATGCGGACATAATGGTGGAGGAAATTACGGAAGCAATTAATTCCTTCCCCAGTAAAGCAGCAGGTGCAGATGGGCTACCCATAGAAATCTACAAGAGACATATTAACCCTTTAAGTGCCACAGAACGTAGAATCTACGTTCTGTGGAAAAGTAACTTGAAATGCCACAGAACGTAGATTCTACGTTCTGCAGCACTTCCGGGTTGTGGAGCGGAGGAGCGGCTGTTAGAGCCGCTCGCTCCGTTCCGCTTCGATCCCCTGCCCCTAGGCAACGAGCAGAGCAGGGGATCGAGTGGCCCCTGGGGCGCGATCGCCCAGGGGCCCAAAAGCAGCAGCAGGCACGTGTTACTTACGTGTCCTGCTGCTGCAGCCTGCACTGCGCCGTTGATCTCCGCCCCCACAGCACAGGAACACGAGGATCGTCGCAGATGTCTTCCTGGGACCCCTCCACATCGTGTGCAACAGTCTTCAGCGACTTTTTCAGGTTAGTGCAACAATTACACACACAAACACACCAACACACACTTATTACAGTAATACACACTTAGATTCACACTTACACACACTTACACATACATTTTTGGGGATTGGGGGGGTCACTTACACTCACTGCACTTACACACATGTGCACACGCACACACGCGCACATAACATGTAATTTACCATTTGTATACACGCACACGCACATACATGGCATTGTGGCTTTTTTTTTTTTTTTCTTATCGCATCGTCTCTTTTTTTGGCTGAAAAAAATGTTTTATTGCCATTACGAATAGCGTATTCGCTAACCGTACTGTGCAATATCTTTTGTATGTTATTTCGGTGATTATATTGCAATTTTGGGTATTTTGGTGCATTTTTAGCCATTTTATTGAATTTTTAGCCATTTTATTGCATTTTCAGCTCTGCATATGTTGTGTTCACTTGTTTCTAGCCGTATAACCTGTTTGGCCCAGCTAAAATATTCAAACTGTGATTCTGATGGCCGATAACACTATTCTGGAAAAAAAACATTGATTTTTGTGGTTTTATTGGATTTTTTTTCATTTCACTCTTTACTGCCTTATTTTGTTTTGCCTTGTAAATTTTATCTACTATATATCCATTTGGGGGTCTCTGTGCGCCACATAGTTTGGTATATCTATGCATATTGGGCATCAAAGTGTTCCGTAGACCCCTGGCGTTCATATTTAGGATGTTTTATGCTGATACGTTACGAAATGTGGGGCATATAATGGGGTAAAATTCAAGCTTTGTGACGATTTTCAGAAATTTGATAAAAACCGTTATGTTCAGCATTGCTTTGCAGTTTGGCAGTTTGTAGTAGAAACACTTATTTACCCATATTGGATTCGTCAGAATGTGTACTTTCTGAAAATATATGGTTTTCTGGGGTCTCTGTACTGTTAGGGGGGTCTAATGTCGCATAATACACACACCAGGTGCTTATATTGCAGCAGCCAGAGCGTCAGCTGTGAAAATGTATATACACTATTGTCATTTGGTGGTCTCTGTGCGCCACATAGTTTGGTATATCTATGCATATTGAGCATCAAAGTGTTCAGTAGACCCCTGGCGTTCATATTTAGGATGTTTTATGCTGATACGTTACGAAATGTGGGGCATATAATGGGGTAAAATTCAAGCTTTCTGACGATTTTCAGAAATTTGATAAAAAACCGTTATGTTCAGCATTGCTTTGCAGTTTGGCAGTTTGTAGTAGAAACACTTATTTACCCATATTGGATTCGTCAGAATGTGTACTTTCTGAAAATATATGGTTTTCTGGGGTCTCTGTACTGTTAGGGGGGTCTAATATCGCATAATACACACACCAGGTGCTTATATTGCAGCAGCCAGCGCGTCAGCCGTGAAAATGTATATACACTATTGTCATTTGGTGGTCTCTGTGCGCCACATAGTTTGGTATATCTATGCATATTGAGCATCAAAGTGTTCAGTAGACCCCTGGCGTTCATATTTAGGATGTTTTATGCTGATACGTTACGAAATGTGGGGCATATAATGGGGTAAAATTCAAGCTTTGTGACGATTTTCAGAAATTTGATAAAAACCGTTATGTTCAGCATTGCTTTGCAGTTTGGCAGTTTGTAGTAGAAACACTTATTTACCCATATTGGATTCGTCAGAATGTGTAATTTCTGAAAATATATGGTTTTCTGGGGTCTCTGTACTGTTAGGGGGGTCTAATATCGCATAATACACACACCAGGTGCTTATATTGCAGCAGCCAGCGCGTCAGCCGTGAAAATGTATATACACTATTGTCATTTGGGGGTCTCTGTGCGCCACATAGTTTGGTATATCTATGCATATTGGGCATCAAAGTGTTCAGTAGACCCCTGGCGTTCATATTTAGGATGTTTTATGCTGATACGTTACGAAACGTGGAGCATATAATGGGGTAAAATTCAAGCTTTGTGACGATTTTCAGAAATCTGATAAAAACCGTTATGTTCAGCATTGCTTTGCAGTTTGGCAGTTTGTAGTAGAAACACTTATTTACCCATATTGGATTCGTCAGAATGTGTACTTTCTGAAAATATCTGGTTTTCTGGGGTCTCTGTACTGTTAGGGGGGTCTAATGTCGCATAATACACACACCAGGTGCTTATATTGCAGCAGCCAGCGCGTCAGCCGTGAAAATGTATATACACTATTGTCATTTGGGGGTCTCTGTGCGCCACATAGTTTGGTATATCTATGCATATTGGGCATCAAAGTGTTCAGTAGACCCCTGGCGTTCATATTTAGGATGTTTTATGCTGATACGTTACGAAACGTGGAGCATATAATGGGGTAAAATTCAAGCTTTGTGATGATTTTCAGAAATTTGATAAAAACCGTTATGTTCAGCATTGCTTTGCAGTTTGGCAGTTTGTAGTAGAAACACTTATTTACCCATATTGGATTCGTCAGAATGTGTACTTTCTGAAAATATATGGTTTTCTGGGGTCTCTGTACTGTTAGGTGGTCTAATGTCGCATAATACACACACCGGGTGGTTATGTTGCAGCAGCCAGCGCGTCAGCCGTGAAAATGTCTATACATATTGTCATTTGGGGGTCTCTGTGCGCCACATAGTTTGGTATATCTATGCACATTGGGCATCAAACTATTTAGCAGACCCCTATGTTTATATTTAGGATGCTTTATGCTGGTAATGATACATGGACAATACGTTGCTGGAAAGTTGAAGCTTTGAGGCAATTTTCAGATATTTCACCAAAACCGCCAAATTTGGCAAAGCCTTGCGACTCAGTAGTTTGGAGCAGAAAGGCATGGGTACCCATTTTAGATTCTGTAGAATGTGTACTTTCCAAAAATGTATGGGTTTGGGGGGTAAACATATATTTCTGTGTTTTTACCCCACAAAAATGCAGACAATGTGCTGATTTTTCATTAGCTGACGTTACCCACAGGACAATTTGTATGTGCTAACTTCATTTTGGGGCCTCTAAATGCCATATACTTTGGTAAACCTATGCACAGTGGGCACCAAACTGTTTGGAGGACCCCTGGCAATCACAATTTGGGTGCTTTTTTGTGATACGTAATGATACATGGGTGATATGATGCTGGATAGTTGAAGCATTGAGGCAATTTTCAGATATTTCACCAAAACCGACAACTTTGGGAAAGCCTTGCGACTCAGTAGTTTGGAGCAATAAGGCATGGGTACCCATTTTAGATTCTGTAGAATGTGTACTTTCCAAAAATGTATGGGTTTGGGGGGTAAACATATATTTCTGTGTTTTTACCCCACAAAAAATGCAGTTAATGTGTTGATCTTTCATTAGCTGAAGTTACCCACAGGACTATTTGTATGCACTAACTTCATTTTGAGGCCTCTAAATGCCAGATACTTTGGTAAACCTATGAACAATGGCCACCAAACTGTTCGGAGGAACCCTGGCAATCATATTTAGGGTGCTTTTTCTTGGTGCATAACGATACATGGGTGATATGGTGCTGAGAAGTTGAAGCTTTGAGGCAATTTTCAGATATTTCACCAAAACCGACAATTGTGGGAAAGCCTTGCGACTCAGTAGTTTGGAGCAGAAAGGCATGGGTACCCATTTTAGATTCGGTAGAATGTGTACTTTCCAAAACTATATGGGTTTTGGGGGGCAAACATATATTTCTGTGTTTTTACCCCGCAAAAATGCAGTCAATGTGTTGATTTTTCATTAGCTGAAGTTACCCACAGAACTGTTTGTATGCGCTAACTTCATTTTGGGGCCTCTAAATGCCAGATACTTTGGTAAACTTATGAACAATGGCCACCAAAATGTTCAGAGGAACCCTGGCAATCATATTTAGGGTGCTTTTTCTTAGTACGTAATGATACATGGGTGATATGGTGCTGGGAAGTTGAAGCTTTGAGGCAATTTTCAGATATTTCACCAAAACCGACAACTTTGGGAAAGCCTTGCGACTCAGTAGTTTGGAGCAGAAAGGCATGGGGACCCATTTTAGATTCGGTAGAATGTGTACTTTCCAAAAATATATGGGTTTTGGGGGTAAACATATATTTCTGTGTTTTTACCCCACAAAAATGCAGTCAATGTGTTGATTTTTCATTAGCTGAAGTTACCCACGGGACTGTTTGTATGCGCTAACTTCATTTTGGGGCCTCTAAATGCCAGATACTTTGGTAAACCTATGAACAATGGCCACCAAACTGTTTGGAGGAACCCTGGCAATCATATTTAGGGTGCTTTTTCTTGGTGCGTAACGATACATGGGTGATATGGTGCTGAGAAGTTGAAGTTTTGAGGCAATTTTCAGATATTTCACCAAAACCGACAATTGTGGGAAAGCCTTGCGACTCAGTAGTTTGGAGCAGAAAGGCATGGGTACCCATTTTAGATTCGGTAGAATGTGTACTTTCCAAAAATATATGGGTTTTGGGGGTAAACATATATTTCTGTGTTTTTACCCCACAAAAATGCAGTCAATGTGTTGATTTTTCATTAGCTGAAGTTACCCACGGGACTGTTTGTATGCGCTAACTTCATTTTGGGGCCTCTAAATGCCAGATACTTTGGTAAACCTATGAACAATGGCCACCAAACTGTTTGGAGGAACCCTGGCAATCATATTTAGGGTGCTTTTTCTTGGTGTGTAACGATACATGGGTGATATGGTGCTGAGAAGTTGAAGGTTTGAGGCAATTTTCACATATTTCACCAAAACTGACAATTGTGGGAAAGCCTTGCGACTCAGTAGTTTGGAGCAGAAAGGCATGGGTACCCATTTTAGATTCAGTAGAATGTGTACTTTCCAAAAATATATGGGTTTTGGGGGTAAACATATATTTCTGTGTTTTTACCCCACAAAAATGCAGTCAATGTGTTTGATTTTTCATTAGCTGAAGTTACCCACGGGACTGTTTGTATGCGCTAACTTCATTTTGGGGCCTCTAAATGCCAGATACTTTGGTAAACCTATGAACAATGGCCACCAAAATGTTCAGAGGAACCCTGGCAATCATATTTAGGGTGCTTTTTCTTAGTACATAATGATACATGGGTGATATGGTGCTGGGAAGTTGAAGGTTTGAGGCAATTTTCACATATTTCACCAAAACCGACAATTTTGGGAAAGCCTTGCGACTCAGTAGTTTGGAGCAGAAAGGCATGGGTACCCATTTTAGATTCTGTAGAATGTGTACTTTCCAAAAATATATGGGTTTGGGGGGTAAACATATATTTCTGTGTTTTTACCCCACAAAAAATGCAGTCAATGTGTTGATTTCTCAGTAGCTGAAGTAAAGTCCTGATCAATTTGGATGTGCTAACTTCATATTGGTGTCTCTAAATGCCAGATACTTTGGTAAACCTATGCATAATGGGTGTCAAACTGTTCAGTGGACCCCTGGCAATCATATTTCAGGTGCTTTTTCTTGGTACCTAATATAGTTTGGGATATGCGGAGCAGCAAAATAAAACCTTTGCAATGATTTTTCAGAATTTTGAATTTTTTTTTGAAAAACCGCTATGTTCAGACAAGCTTTTATGTTTGGTAGTTGGGATTAGAGAGACATAGTTACCCATTTTGTAATCGGCAGAATGTGTACTTTTCAAAAATGTATGGTTTTCTGGGGTAAACCTACGGTTTCAGGAGTTTTTGCCTTGGAATCTAAAGCATGCCGTTTTCTGCCTTAGTGCTTTCAAAATTCGGCAATATACTGCCGGGAGTTTTTGAGGTACAGAAGTCCTAAATCTCCCTAAAACTATACATATCTGGTATTGGCACGTTCGAGAGACATAAGGCTTTCCAAATCAGTTGGATTTTCATCCGTAAAATGAAATATTTTTCTGGTATAAATTGATATACGATGAAAAATGGTAATTTTTCATTTTTTTTGGTATTTAGCACTATAAATTTTTTGCACAGGTGGAAATACATGAAAACTCAGGCAGATTTAGAAAGCTCAGTTTCTACCGAAAAAAACAATGTATAGTTTTCCTAGGTAAACTATAGGTTTCCCCTCAGAAAATGCCCCTAAAGTGAGAGAGCACAAAATGTTTCAAAAACGGCTGGCATTTCGCGTAACCAAAATGTGAAATTCTGCTGGCACTTAAAGGGTTAAGGTAATAGCCCCTGAATGCTTATCGGTGTATCAGGCTGCTACGACACAGCAACGGTTGCCAGCTTCGATGTATGCGGCCACTAGAGTCCTGATAGGGAAACCAGGGAAAGACCCCACACTCCCAGAGTCATACCGACCCATCTCCCTATTGAACGCAGATGTGAAAATACTAGCGAAAGTTCTAGCCCGCAGATTGGGGAAGGTCATTTCCATGTTGATTAAGCTTGATCAAACAGGGTTCATACCCAACAAAACAACAGCCCACAATATCAGACGGCTATTTATTAATCTGACCCTAAAAACGGATGGGCTAGCAACCAGGGCGGTGCTCGACATAACCAATGCCTTCGATACGGTCGAATGACCTTACCTATGGAAGACCCTGCAGAGGTTCAACATAGGCCCCCACTTCACTACGTTGGTTGCCTGTTATATGCTGCTCCCTCCGCCTCCATTAGAGTAAATGACGGGGCTTCCAGGTGGGTGGAGTACACGAAAAGATTATGCTGATGATACCTTAATATACCTAGGGGACAGGGGGAACTCTCTACAGCAATTGGTTGCAGTCACTCAGAAATTCAGGGAGGTGGAGGGATTAAAGACTAGATTAACTAAATCAGTGCCGTTTCTTGTAGACCCTTTACTCCCAGGGGACTGCAGACTGCCCATTTGAGGTGGTGGATAGGTTTACATATCTTGGTGTTACGGTAGCACTGCCCCTTCAGATACCTGGACCTAAATGTCACTACTCTGCTTCAGATGGTCAGAGAGAAGTGCAGAGCATGGGACAATCTAAGGTAGGACCAGTCGGAAAGATCCAATTGATCAAAATGGTCCTAGCCCCAAAAATACTTTACATCCTTTGGCAGGCCCCAGTGTGGATCGAAGGCATCTTCTTTACTAAACTACAATCCATTTTCAAAACCTTCATTTGGGGGTCAACGCTGACAGGAAAGGTGGGAAAGGGGGGGATGGCTCTCCCAGACAGGCAAACATATTACTTGGCTGCCCAGCTGGCCCAAACTATCACAATGTTGCAAGACTAAGCAGATCAACCACCATATAAGCTGTGGCGAGCCATCACCCCAAAAATGCCGGAACTAATGTCATCAGAGGGGGCAGTGGGAGAGTGAGTATAAAAATGAGACCTGCCAATCACTAGTAGGGCTGTGACAGTGTAAAGAGTTTGTGAACATGTGAATATGGATCGTCACCTGTCTTTGAAGGCAATTGGTCATGCCAAAACCATCCAATCCGCAGGTCCCCAGGGGTTCTGGGCAGACCTGCACAATCACTAGTCCAGAGTTTTACCTTTCACATATGTATTCTAGTCTTTAGTCTGCCAAACACTAATTTTTGCGATTGCCATTACACTACTCAGGGCTGTCTTTAATTGCGATGGGGCCCCTGGGCCAACATTCATTTCTTTTAGGTAAAGCTGTCCAACCCATCAGCTGTTGAACTACAATTCTCACAGCCTTGGTAACACGAATATAAAATATCACTGTTGGGTGAACTTGCCTTTTAAACCACCAAATAATATGTCTGTCCTGTATGTACAGTATTTTTCTTTAGTAAAAGGCAAATATTCCCAGAGTGACACTACAGGAAAGTAGCGCAAGATATTTAATGTAAGTCACAGCTGCAGTGATTAAAACCCCACCTGAATAAGTATATTTCACTATTTAAATCTATTTAAATCTTTTTCAGTAATAAAATTTAAAATTACCCCCCTGTGACCCCATTTCAGCTATGGAGGGCAGTCAGACACTGCACTGTAATGAATCCCATACTTGAAATAACATCTGCGCCGGGGATCATGGGATATAAAACCCTTTAAATGTCTTTTATTGATCCCGTTTCGCTTTGCAGAAAAATCCAAGTAAAATGAATTTCGACGCCCATGTCAATTTTGATTCCCACGTCAATTCGGATGCTCGTGTCAATTTTGACACCGGTGTTAAAGTCAATGGGCAGCCAAATAATTTTGAGGAGCGCCGGTTTTGACGCAATCGACTTTTCCGACATATGAATTTATTCGCCCATCACTAGTCAGTAACAGCAATCTTACACACAACAGCCACATATAAACCTATACATCTCTATAAACTGTTCCTAGTGATGTCAATAAATAGAATTTGTTATTAGTGATGTTACTAGTGTCACATGACTGTATATTGCATTGGCCAGAGGTTTATATTGGGCCTTTGTGTATTTAAAATGACAGGGTTTGTTATAAATCTCAGTCCATTCATGGAGATGAAATGTAATATCCTTATCATTTACAATGCATGGATGACAGTGGGGGTAAAACACACCTAGGCATGAGAATAGGAGAAAGTTGTTCTGGTTAAAACTGAGGATACAGTTGATTGCTAACCTTAAAGGAGAACTAAACCTTAAAAATGAATGTGGCTAAAAATGACATTTTATATACTGAACTTATTGCACCAGCCTAACGTTTCAGCTTGTCAATAGCAGCAATGATCCAGGACTTCAAACTTGTCACAGGGGGTCACCATCTTGGAAAGTGTCTGTGACACTCACATGCTCAGTGGGCTCTGAGCAGCTGTTGAGAAGCTAAGCTTAGGGGTCGTCGCAAATTATCAGCAAAAATTGAGGTTGACCAGTAATATAAGCTGATGCTAGAAAGCTGATTATTAATTTCTGATGTTAGTTGCACTGGTTTCTGTGCTGCCATGTAGTAATTATCTGTATTAATTACTAACCAGCCTTATATTGTGACATTTAGATTCTATATGTATTGTTTATTGTGAGTCTGTCCCTAAGCTCAGTAAGTGACAGCAGCACAGAGCATGTGCAGTGAATCAGCAGAAAAGAAGATGGGGAGCTACGGGGGCATCTTTGGAGACACAGATCTTGAACTGCTAAAGGGCTGTGGTTGCCTTGGGCTGGTACAGAAGCCCAAAACATAATGTGCAACGATTCTAGCCTACTTATTTAGTTAAGCTTTAGTTCTCCTTTAATGGCAATGCTGCCCAAAGTGAACAATGCAACCACTAGACATGTCCTGAGCAACAGGCGAGTGCAGCCCAGTGACTGTTTCAGCTGACACTCACTCATGGAGCTGCAGCCACTTTGGACCCCTAAAGACACACTTTAAGGCTTTTTATGTTAAGGAATAAAGCTGCATGTCTGGCACTAGCAGCAGTGGCGTAACTAGACCCCTAAGGGCCCTGGTATGTAAATTTACAAATGGGCACCCCTACCACAATATATGCAATTACTTAAGGGATGCGGGCCCCATTGGTTCCGCCACTGCTTAGCAGAGACGTTAAAGGATCATTGGCACCTGAAACATGCAGAGCATTTATATATAGAATATATATATTTATATCCTTTGCTGGGCAGAAGAATCTCAGAGCAGCAGGCTGGGTATTTGGTTGCTTATAATCGATGAATGCTTAACATGGATTCAGAGAGTTCTGTATTTCTAAATTGACATAAGAAAATCTAGGGACAGAGGGATAGTATTTTTACTATATTATACAAATGTACATTGCTGTGTTTACAAGTAGCTCTATATAAAAAGTTATCTGTACATATGCCCCTTTCAACTTTCTCTGCTGGGAAATAGCAAAGTGAAATGACTGTACAGAAGTGCAGTGCCCCCTGCTGCCTGCTTCAGATATGAGGCATTAAGCGTTCAAAAAATCTTAGCCCAACATCAACATCTTAGCCCATATCCAACCTGCTTATGACTTGGATCCTGTGTAGCTAACCTTGAGAGCCCTGACTGGGTCTAGTGAATGTAGTGCCACCTTCTTAGCATTGGAAGGCGATAGACAGAAGGTTGGAATGGTGATGTCCTGATTTAGGTGGAAGGTCGATAACTACTTGGGGAGAATGACGGTACTGTTTGCAGTACTACTTTAAGAAAAATACCTGTGCGGCGGGGTTGGCCGCCGAGCCATCGGCAGGGACGCCCGCCGCATGGTCCTTAGCGCCGGCGCCATGTTGTTTTCTAAGGCGCGCTCGGCGCACCTCTTAAAGGTGCAGGCACTCTGGCGTGTTTGCGCCAGCACCATTTGGCGCACGTTTGGCGTGAATTTTGAAAGCTATTTAAGGGCCATTCAGTGTACAGCCCTTTGCAAGTGATAAAACTTGTTCTAGTGGTTTTCCTGAGCCTTGTGCGTCTGTTTTTGAAATTCTGATCTGATTATCTGTTTGACTCTGCCTGTATCCTGACCCTTGCCTGCCTACGACAACGCTCCTGCTTAACCCCTTGATTGACTACCCGGTTTTGACCTTTGCCTGTTTGACGATTCTGATATCCGCCTGCCTCGACCCAGCCTGTCTGACCATCCTTCTGCCTAATCCTTTGTACCGTGACCTTCGGCCCAAAAGACTCTGCTTCCAGCCGTGCCCCTTTGCCAGCCAGAACATCTCGCCTTGTACCCCTCATTAAGTCCAGGTGGCACCCAAGTAAGCTGAGGGCTCCTCCCGAAGCCCAATGGTGGTCACACTACTGGTGAAGCAGAGACCAGGGTGCTTGGCACTTGTTCTGGTATTGGGTGCCGGCCGTGACTACTACTCTGTCAGAAAGGAATATGAAAAATTGAGAGTCTTGAACGATAAGGTAGTGAACTCAGGAACTCTCTTTGCTGATTAGATGTCTGTCAGGAAGACAGTCAAAGTGAGAAAACTGCAGCGAGATGAAAATCATGAGTTGAAATAGTGTCTCTTGTTCGCAGCACAAAGGAGAGATCCCATGTAGAAGCGGGTGCTCGAATGTGGTGAAGTTATATGAGTTAGTCCCTGAAGGAATGCTCTTACATCTGGTAGATTAACCAGCCGCTTCTGGAAGAAAACTGACAAGGTAGAACCTGTGACTTAAGAAGTCCTAAGCATAACCCGACGGGTAGGACTTCCTGTAAGGAGTCTAGAAAGTTGGTAATGCATGGCTTTTCAGAACCCTGGTTCTTCTGAGCACAGCACTGTTGGTATGTGTGCCAAACCCTGTAGTAAGCCATTGCAGAGACAGGTTTGCGGGCTGCTCGCATTACTTCAACCACTGCATCGGACAACCCTTACGTCTTAGGATCTGTGATTAAAGAGCCATGTCGTCAACCTGAGGCTTTATGATTTTGGATGATGGACGGAACCTAGTGAGGGGAGGTCCAGTAGTGGAGGAAGGATCCAGGGATCCACTACTGAGAGGTTGAGGAGGTCCGAAAACCACAGACTGACATGGCTACCTGGGAACTATGAAAATAAGTGTTGTTCTCTTTGTAGCCTTCTGATCGTTCTGGAGATAAGAGTAAGAGGAGGGAAGGCGTTAGAGCATCTGTGCCTAGGAGTAGGGGATCCCAGTACCTTGCAAAAAAGTTCTGTACTTTCCTATCCTGTCTGGTGGTCATGAGATCCACCTCCCATACTCTCCGCATCCTTGATAATTTGATGAAGATGTATTCCATCAGTGACCATTCGCCTCGAGTGTAATCAGGTTGATGGATAGTTTGCTCTGTTCCAGGTCCCACCGATCCTGCTGTGTGTCCCTGCAGAACTGCGCCCCAACTGGATAGGCTTGCATCTGTTGTCAGTAGGTGCCATTGGGAGCTTCCAGGATCTACTGAAGCCTATGATTAAGGGAAGGTGTTCCCGAAACGCGTAAGGCCTATGTATTTCTACAGTACCCAGCAATAAAAACCTGTTTTTACCAGAGTGCCGTCCTCCTGTTCGTGTATCTATTGTTAGCAGTGGGGGCGCTGCGGACTGAGCACCCGGCACTACGGTAGAGCAGCCAACTGGTGGTGAATTGAAGCGGTCCTAATTGGTTTCGTGGAGTCTACTGAACCATGCTGTGTCCAGTCTGGGCCTGAGACTGAACAACTGGAATGTAGTAACCCATCCAGCTTCTTGTCCGTAGCATCCTAGGGATGAGGCATCTGGAACCGGTGGAGCTGTGTTCTTAGGAAGGCGGGATACCGGGTAGCCACTGAGGGTGGATTAAACCACATTGCTAATGTTTTTTTTTTAGCCTCAAAACACCCTCGGGCATATCTCATTCTAAATGACAACCCTGAAGGTCCAGGAATCTGGGAGCTGAACTCTGAACTCCATGGGCAAACACCCAGCGCTTTAGCTGCAAGGCTTGTTTGCTGTGTCTCTTAATTAGACAACTAGATTATGCAGCAGAGTTCTCAGACTCCTGAGGGTAGAATGTATCTAGAAGATAGCCTTAGGGAATCTATTGTCTCTAAACATGTGGCATGGATTCCTCCTCCTTCTTGTCACCGAGTGACACTACTCCTTCTAAGAGAGCGGTGTCTGACGGAGGAAGGAACGGATTACTGAAAAAAACACCATCACTCTCTTCGTCAGAGGGGGGCCTCCAATTTCGTGGCTTGCCCCTTGTAGGAGTTTAATTCTTTTACTCTTCGCCTCCTTGTGCTACAGATGAAGCCACTTGGATTTGTGAGATAAATGCGTCATGACTCATGGTTAATTGAAGAAACTGCGTTATCTAAAGTCATCTTAACTCATTTAATGCATTTAACCTTTCCATTAGCATACCAAAGCACCATTGTGAACAATGGTGAATGCCTTAATTAGATGGGATGTTGTGACGCAGTTTTCTGTGTTAAATGAGATAAATGGGATATCTGTGTTTAGTTATTCTGTGTCAAACAGACAAACCAAAGTGGCTGCATCTGTAGGTGATCAGGAGTGGCCTGTACATCAGAGAGTAATATGTCTGTGGGTGCTGTCCCTGTACCCACCATAGTAGTTGGTTACAATTAGTGCAATGGTATTCTTATGCCCATAGGACAAATGTTTTTGGGCTTGTGGCAAACGACAATTTTATTTAGTTAAGACGGCTCCCTTGGGGAAAAGGCCATCACTAGGGGCCATGGCATGGCAATGTTTGTAGGTCAGTGGGACATGCGTGAAAAAAACCTGGTTTGCATTTACCGCATAAAAAATATTGGCGGTAGGTACCTGTTCCCACCGAATAGCTAGTGACCTCTGGAAGTAGCAGTAACCAAGAAGGCCTGCTCTAGCTAAGCACTGCAGTGCGCCAGTAGAAGGAAAGGAGCAGGTTTTTCCTGTAGTGTCTGTTGCTGATAGCAGCACAAAATACCCTTCTGTCCGCCCCTGTGTGCTCGATTTGATGAACGCTGGCTCTGACTGCACTATGTGTGCATTAGACAGTGCCCCGGAGGCTTCAGACCTATTTCTAAAATGGCCACCGTGTGTAGGGGGCACGCCGCTGTTCGCGTGAGAACAAGGCGCGTGACAGTAGAGAATGGCACTGCTAGGTGAGACTGAGTTGCGCAAGTAACAAACCTTCTCCCCTAGTGTCTAAGCCGGTGTTGTTTCCTACACCTTTCGGCTGTACTTGCCGTTCCCCCCGGGCTCCCAGTGCAAGTCACGAGAGGTGTTAGTAGTTCACTGAAGGGAGTGGAGCAGTGGGAGGAAAGATGGCGTGAAAAGCGAATAGCACAAGTAACAAACCTTCTCCCCTTGTGTCTAAGCTGGTGTTGTTTCCTACACCTTCCGGCTGTACTTGCTGTTCCCACTGGCTCCCAGTGCAAGACATGAGAGGCTTCACTGGTTCACTGAAGTGGAGCAGTGGGAGGAAAAATGGCGCCAATTTTGAATGACCTGACTCGGAAAGGTGGAGAAGGGTATTCTTAGGAGAGGGGAACCTCGGGTGTAGAGAAGTGTCAATACTCACGTGTTCCCCGACCGCTCTCCTCTGTCATCCGGCCAGCTTCCTCTCCACTTGAGGGGGAAGGAGGTTGTGTTTAAGCTGGATAGTCACAAAAACACAATTGGACCCCGGAGACAGATCCCCTGGGGGATGCCAGTGTGGATCCTCTACTCAGTGTAAAGGTCCTGGGCATCCCCTGTTGTCAATATAATGACAAAATTTAAACATTAGAAAAACAATAAAAATGAGTTTAGATGAAACGTCCTAACCTCCTGAGGACACAACACAAACTGGCCTGGGCTCCGCCTGCTGGGGGGATGTAGCCAGTGGGGGAGGAGCTAAATCTTTTCTTTTTTTATTGTTGTGTCCTCCTCCTAGTTGCATTAGCTATACCCCATTGTCCCTGTGTCCCCCAAGCAGACAATAGAGAAATAAGATTATAAGCAGCACTTACTGGAACAATCTCTATAGAGCAGGTGCACTGTAATCCCTTTTCCACAAGTGAAATCATTTCTATAACATAGGGCAGCGCTCCATAACTGTCCAGAGTTGTGGGAGAATTAGTGAAGCTCAAACAGGTAAGATTTTAAAGAATTGGTAGGGACACAGGCCTGTTTGAATAAACATCTGAATATCCCAGAAGCTGTGCAGAAATTGAATCATTCACTGTAAAGCTGCATTCATTTTCTGTAGGCTTCTCTTAATAACATCTAGGATTAAACACAATAAATACCTTTTCTTTGCGTGACCTCTGGTGGTTGTTTTGTAGAAGACACTTTACTACATTTCCCATTATTTTTTCTTAAGATATAATTATGTTTGTCTTGGATTCTTGAACCAAAAGCCTTCTGATTATACAAAAGGCTTTAATAATCTGTCCTCACTGTAAAGAACAACCTACGTTGCCTCAAATAAAAGCTCTTTTCTTCTAGTCGGAAGGGGTGGCTTCTTTATGGGTAAAAAGGTCCCCTGCTATTTGTCTATAATGTCCTCTAATGTACTTGTAAAGTGTAATCATGTCCCCCTCACAAGCACACTTTTTCCAGAGAAAACCTTGACAGTCTACCCTCATAATTTAAGTCTTCCATCCCGCTAACCAGTTTAGTTGCACTTAGTCTCTGCACTCTCTCTCTCCAGCTCATTTATATCCCTCTTAAGGACTGGAGTCCAAAACTGCACTGCATACTCCAGATGAGCCCATACCAGGGACCTATAAAGAGGCAAAATTATGTTTTCATCCCTTGAGTTAATGCCCTTTTTTATGCAAGACAGAACTTTATTTGCTTTAGTGGCCACAGAATGACACTGCCCAGAATTAGACAACTTATCTACAAAAACCCCTAGATCTTTCTTATTTAAGGAAACTCCCAACACTCTGCCGTTTAGTGTATAACTTGTATTTATATTATTTTTGCCAAAGTGGATAACCTTGCATTGATCAACATTGAACCTCATTTTCTAACTGGCAGCATCCTGCATAGAACCTATAGTTCTGCACAGTTTGGTATCATCTGCAAAAATAGAAACAGTATTTTTAATGCCCACCTCCAGGTCATGATGACGAAGGATGGTCCTGCTTGCTGTTGCTCATACAGGAAAATTCCTGAAGACTTCCGATGACATCTGAATCAATGTTGAGATTAAGTTCCTTTAAGATTGAGTAACTGTCATGGATTCTAGTGCTGATACCAAAAGAACAGCATTCCTTTTTGTTGGATTGTAACGTTTTAATCAGAATGCTGTGCGCCCAATTCAACGTGTAAAGGCCCAGGTTGCACCTGAGCAGAGTAGGTCTTGATTCAAAGCCAGAGGTGACAATGGGGGGGGGGTAGTAATAACACATAATGTAATCTGAGGAAGAAAAGGGGAAGAGTGCTGAACCAAAAGGTTAAATGGAGCTACATTGAGGGGCAGATTTATCCAGGGTCGAATTTCAAAGTGGTAAATACTTCAGAATTCAACCATCGAATTGAAATACTCGAATATCGAAGTCGAAGGATTTTGAACCTGCGATCGAAGTAAAATCGTTCGATCGAAAGATTAAATCCTTTGAATCAAATGATTTTACTTCGACTTTAAAAAACGTAGAAAAATGCTCTAGAAGGTCCCCATAGGCTAACATAGCACTTCGTCAGCTTTTATTTGGCAAAGTATTTAAGAGATAGTACTTCAATTATCAAATGGTCGAACAATTTTACTTCGATTCGAAGTAGCCTATTCGATGGTCGAAGTATCCAAAAAATTACTTCAAAATTCAAACTTTTTGAACCTCAAAAATTCCCTCGAATCCACTTCGACCCTTGATAAATCTGCCCCTAAATAACTTTAAAAAGGGGTTGGATACCTTTTTAGCAAGGGAGAAAATAACTCTAAATAAAAAATCAATTCAGGGAATGGTCACATTGCCACCTTTAATGTCAGGAAGGGATTTATCTCCTCCTCTAAGGTGAATTGGAGAGGCTTCAGGTGGGCTCATCGTCTTCATCACCAAGCAGTTAGGCAGGTTAGTTAGTAGAAAAGTGACACGTCAAGTTTTCAGCCTCTCTTATTTGACAGAAGAACCTATACAAAGAAAAAAAAAAGAAAACCGTAAACACAGACAACTAAGTATTGCTGTTTACATGAAAGAACTGTGCCAAGCCAACCATTTAGCCTGTTTAGCAACTGTTCTACCAATGTCACTACTGTAAGTCTGTTACTGTGATTCTTATGGCATATGACTACATGATTTACATGTAAATACACTTAGCCCTGCTGTCTGGTGAAGGCCATTTATTTGAGAGGCCCAGTTTGGAGGAACCAAATTAATGTCTTAATGTCTTTCTGTTGCAGGAGATACAACCCTTGGGATCACTGTTCGCTATCCTTACAGGAGTATAGGGGGGTGGGAGCAGAATAAAATGAATATGGGTTTCCCCTATATTTAAACAACGAATACACCAATTAGACCGCTCCCAGCTTACCCCTCCTGCACTGCTCCGTGTATTCCTTGCTGGGTGCTCTGGCTGCAGCGTCCCCACCGCTTGTCACACACCAAACCAAAGGAAAGATGGCACTCTATTCAAGGATAAGACAGGTTTATTCAGACCCCACAGGGATCTCAAGCCCTACGCGTTTCGGGACTCAATCCCTTAATCATAGGCATCATATTTCCCCTATATTTGCCTTCTGGGCACTGGAGTTGGGGCAGACTTCCTACTAAATGTACAGTTTCTTTTGTGCTCTCTTTTTAATTTGTATGTACTTTGTACTAACAGAAGAAAAGCAATAAATTACATTTGCTTTGTTGTGTGTACTTGTGCAATTACCTGCATAGACACAGTATTAGAGAACATTGGGGGTGAACATCAAGCAAATTCCGGGGGCCAAAAGGCACCTTGATGCAGGTGTCAAATGCGCAAACGTCCTAAGAGTCTCCTGGAATCCCTTATACTGTGAAAAGAGAAGGAAAAATGATTATGCAGAGGTGCCCGATCAGTACACCCCCACCCACTGTTGATAGGGCAGGGTCCAAAGAATATAAATAGGATTTTGGTCACTTGGGAAATACCTCACCCTGTTTATGAACGAGAGTTTTCACCCAGGCCTTGGGCAAGGCAAGAGTTCTTAAAAAAACGGTAATAGGGATTAGCGCCTGGGATAAAGCACACAAGAGAGGGGAATATGGCACTTTATTAGTACATGTATGGGCCCTCTTATCCAGTATGCTTGGAACCTGGGGTTTTCTGGAAAATGGGTCTTTCCATAATTTGGATCTTCAGATCTTTAGTCTATTAGAAAATCATGTAAACACTAAGGGGCACATTTACGAAGGGTCGGATATCGAGGGTTAATAAACCCTCGAATTCGACCCTCGAATTTGAATTTCGTAGGATTTACCGCAAATCCTACGATCCAACGATCTAAGGAGAAATCGTTCAATCGAACGATAAAATCCTTCAAATCGAATGATTCGAAGGATTTTAATCGACCGATCGAAGGATTTTCCTTCGATCAAAAAAACCTTAGAAAACTGATGGCGAAGGTCCCAAATAGGCTAACATTGTAGCTCGGTGGCGAAGTATGTAGTCAAAGTTTTTTTTAAAGAGACAGTATTTAGACTATCGAATGGTCAAATAGTCGAACGATTTTTAGTTTGAATCGTTCGAATCGAAGGTTGTAGTAGCCTATTCAATGGTCGAATTCCTCAAAAAAAAAAAGACTTTGAAATTCAACATTTTTTTACTTTGAATCCTTCAATCGAGCTTAGTAAATGTGCCCCCAAATAAACCCAATAGGCTGGTTCTGCTTCCAATAATGATTAATTATATCTTAATTTGGCTCAAGTACAAGGTACTGTTTTAATACAGAGAAAAAGGAATTCGTTTTAAAAAATTTGGATTATTTGATTCCAATGGAGTCTGTGGGAGACGGCATTTCCGTAATCCAGAGCTTTATGGATAATGGGTTTTTGGGTTTCCAGATAACGGATCATGGGGGCAGCCATTCAAAGGAGAAAATGCTCAAGTTACACAGCAGATAAGCTCTGTAGAACACAATGGTATCTGTTATCCATTATTTATCCTGTGCCATAGAGCCTTTTTTTCAATTTCCGCCATTGCTACACAACAGCTTGTTTATATGAACTATAGTAGTGTTTCTAGAGCAAACGCAGCAGTTTTACCAGTGCAGGGCAACACTACATGATATTTTCATTAAAACACTTTCATTTTTTGGTGTTACTGTTCCTTTAAGGACACTTTTGGTGTAGTACAACTCTCAAGCACTTTTTCCATTGAAAGGGAACACAGAGTCCCTACAAGGTAATCCCCTGTGGGCTCCCCCTGGGCCACTAATATGTGATAGCGAGTGTGATATTCAGAGACAATTTGCATTGGTTTTCATTTTTTATTATTTGTGGTTTTAAGTTAGTTTTTTTATTAAGCAGCTCTCCAGTTTGTAATTTCAGCAATCTGATTGCTAGGATCCACATTACCCTAGCAACCATGCAGTGATTTGAATAAGAACCTGGAATATGAATAGAAGAAGCCTGAATAGAAAGATGAGTAATTAAAAAGTAGCAATAACAATACATTTGACGCCTTACAGAGCATTTGTTTTATATGGGGTCAGTGTTCCCGATTTGAAATTAGCAAAATAATAAAGAAATGATCAAATGCACAATGTGAGCAGACGCATGGAGTAGAGCTCCTCTCTCAGGGCGGCAATAATTCTGTTTTTACAGGGCACTTAACATTGGTACAACGGCTGCAGAAGAGCTGGACCCGCAGCGGCTACCTCAGAGAATCCTTATGGGGCAGAATAGAGCCCAGAAACGGGCCTCCTCTACGGCAGGGTGGCTGGATAAATTTGCATGTGAGGAAAATCAAGATGGCGACCGCAACTCTGCTAGCAGGCCTCCCTCTCCTCCCTCCCCACAACAGGCATCTGAACCCACGTTGCAGGAGATACTGCAGGAGATCAGGGAGTCAAAGGAAACATGCACTAGCTTAATAAGTGCTAAGACCGATGAAATAAAAACTCGACCTGTCTATAATTAAACAGGATCTAAAAAACCAGAGGGAGCGTACCGCCGCAGCTGAGCAGCGCATAGGAGACCTGGAGGATACATGCGGCCCACTACCTCAGCACATCCAGGAACTACAACGTATGGCAGCAACAACAAGTGGATTGTGGGATTTCCGAAGAGAACGAAAGGAGACAAGCCGGAGCACTTCATAGAGGACTGGCTGGCTGCAACCTTTGACCGGGTCAAACCTTTCCTCCACCTTTGCTGTAGAAAGAGCACACCTGATCCCAACAAGACCTGGGCCACCGGGGGCACCCCCTCGGTCGTTCATTGCGAGGCTCCTAAACGCCAGAGACAGAGACACCATTCTCTCCTTGGCACGTAACCAGGCGGCATTAAAGCATCAAGGAGCAACCAGCTCAATCTATGCTGGTTATTCTGCAGTGGTACAGAAGCAGAGGGCCAAATTTCTGGAGTTGAAGAAGAGGCTACGGTCCGCAAAGATGATCTATGCTATGTTGTATCCAGCGAGATTGAGAATCACTCTGAATGGAGCAGCACGTTTTTTGTGTCCCCGCAGGAGGCGAGCAACTGGATGGAGGCGCATAACATTCCAGCACTACAGTAATATCCTACCATGGCATCCTTGGGGCCATGAGGTAACTATGTTTTCAATACAGTATCCCCAGCCTGTACTTTATCCTAACCCAATGGTGCTCCGAACAGTTGTATCCAATTGCCCCACAGTTTTTTCTTCATGGAGATGCCAACTAATAGCTGTCCATATGTCTTGTCCCAAGCAGGCCAATCACGACGAGGCCACCTTTCCCCTATTTGGGCCCTGCACACTTCCCACAACTGGCCCTGAAGAGAGGCGTCTTACCCCACCGAGACTACCTGTTCACAGTCCACAGATGGGACCTGGTATTAGCGCCACACCTACACAATTGTTGGTTAATTCTGGGATTAATTCTACCCCCAGGTGGGACTGGCTATAGGACACTGAAAAAGCCAATGCAGTGTTACATTTTGTGGGAAGTTCAATGGTTTAAAGTTACTGCTCAAGATGTGATTTTTCTTCCTTGAATTATACTTGTCATACGTTGCAATAAGTTGAAATGTGAGGGGTCTCAACTACCCCATTAAAAGGAGGCTGGTCCTGGACTATCTGAAGCAAAAGAATGTTAAGATAGCGTTCCTGCAAGAAACCCACTTGATTGGAGGAAAAACCTTAGCATTAAAAAAGCCGTGGGTGGGTTTACCACTCTACCCACTCCTGTTATTTCTCAGGTGTTTCCACTCTAATCCAGTGCCAGGGCCTGCCCCCCTCTAGTTACGGTACTTCTCTAATCCAAGACAGTCCCTTTTGTGATGGAAAGTATTGAGACGGATATTAAGGGAAGGTATATTTTCATACATTGATTCATCAATAATGTGGAACTAATCCGTGCGAATATATACGTCCCTCCCCCATTTACGGAGGATTGCCTAATTAAGCTAACGCAGAGTATGGCCAGATATCCACATGCGAAGCTAATTGCAATGGGAGAACAAAATGGTAAAGCCAGATCAAACGGTGCACAGGGGTGACAAAGGCCTTCAGCGAATCCTAGAAGGGATGGAACTGGTAGAAGCTTGGAGGCATATTTACCTTAAAACTAAACAGTACTCCTGTTTTTCACAATCGCATACGTCTTTGTCTAGAATCGACTAAGCCCTGGTGGACAGCCCAACCTTGCCATTAATTACAAAAGCACAGTATCTCTCCAGGGGGATTTCTGACCATGCACCCTTAGAAATAGTCCTCCAACTGGAGTGTGTGGTTCGAAAACCAAGATGGTCTTTGAACCCGGTCTAGCTAAAAATATTAGACAATGAAACCACACTAGATGCTACTATACACGACTTCTTTAACATTAACTTTGGGACCGCAGACACCCTCACAGTCTGGGATGCCTTTATAAGAGGCCATCTAGGGGCAGAGATATCTGCATTTAAAAAGCAAGGCAAGTTGCCCTCCACCCTACAGGGAATAACCTTAATACTCTTAATATTAAAACAGCAAGAGTACAATCAGTATATGACCCAAAAGGCTCAAAGGCACCAGTTGTTTACTAAGGCCCAAATATATGAACAAGGGGAAAGAGCTGGAAAAATGCTGGCTCACTTAGCAAAACAGAATTCATCCCCACCTGCAATTTCGGCGCTGCAGGACATGTCAGGCAATACCATCACTCATGTTGAGGGCATTAAACAAACACTGGTGCAATTTTATACAGACCTTTACTCCTCGAAGCTGCAAAAACCGCTTTCTGAGATTGACAACTTTCTAGACAGTATGAACACCCCTAAACTGACTCCCCAATATAGGGTTTTTCTGGATGAAACATCACAGTAGCTGAAATTGTAATGGCAATTGAGTCCTTCCCTAATGGTAAGGCTCCAGGGGCAGATGGGATTCCCATAGATGTATACAAAAGGCATGTAAAAACCCTGTCACCGCATTTCCTGGAAACCTTTAACGCAGCACTGGAAGGTGAGGCTGCCGGGCTCAATGTATGAAACAGCGATAGCCTTGCTGCCAAAGTCAGGAAAGGACCAGAAGCTGTGTGAGTCATATAGACCCATCTCCCTCCTCACAGCAGATGTCAAAATTCTGGCCAAAATACCTGCCAAGTGACTTAGTAAAGTAATCACCATGCTAATGAACCCTGACCAAACCGGATTTATTCCAGGCAAAACAGTAGCACTCAATACTAGACGGCTATTCCTGAATCTCACAGCCAACCATGATAACCGGGTTCAAAGGGCTATAGCATCCCTGGATAAAGCTAAAGCCTTTGACACCGTCGAGTGGCCATATTTATGGAAAGCCTCGTTGAGAATGAACCTTAACTTGACAACCCCTTTTAAGCTTGCGAGGGGGACCAGACAGGGCTCTCCTCTGTCGTCGTCCCCCATTCACCCAAGCAGTTAGGCAAGCAACTAGCATAGT
This sequence comes from Xenopus laevis, assembly GCF_017654675.1. Taxonomy (NCBI): domain Eukaryota; kingdom Metazoa; phylum Chordata; class Amphibia; order Anura; family Pipidae; genus Xenopus; species Xenopus laevis. The sequence goes on from NC_054388.1 coordinate 35,353,340, forward strand.
GGGTTTCAATATCCGAGGCTTAGAGGAAAGATCCAACTCTATGCGGACGATATTCTTGTGTACCAAGGAGATAGGGGGCCATCTCTAACAGCACTGCTGGATATAACCCAAAACTTTGGGGAAATATCTGGCCTGAAAGTTAGCCCTTCCAAATCGGTGTTGTTCCTACTAGACTCCCCTGGACATGACTGGGTACCAGCTATCTGTAGGCTGCAGGTTGTGGACAAATTCACCTACCTAGGGGTGAGGTAACAAAGGACCATAGCCAATACCTCAAACACAATGTAGACATCAAATCAAATCAAATCAGCTGGTTAAGAGAAAAAATAATTCAATTTGGAAAAGCTTACCAATGGTGCCGGTAGGAAAGATACAGCTGAAAAAATGTTTGTCATGCCTAAACTGCTTTATCCGTTGTGGAATTCCCTGGTATGGGTCTCAGCTAACACTTTTGTGATAATTGACACAACACTGAGAAGCTTTATATGGGACAGTCCAGGTCTAGGCTAAGTCTCCAGACGCTTATGAGACTTAAAAATAAAGGAGGATTAGCCCTGCCTAATATGTTATACTATTTCTTAGCAGCGCAACTTACACATGTAGCTGTAACACTACAACCAACCCCCTACCCCCACTATATAAATTATGGGCTGTAGTGGCAAATACCCCAAACCTCCCGTGGGATGCAGTTATTGGAACTAAGACAAAAGATGCAAACCTAATCCTCACCACTCAACTGAGAGCTCTGCGAAAGGCTCATTCAGTAATGAACTTCTCCCACATGGTCCCACAAACTCCTCTATGGCACAATGCCCAATTCCCCCAAATCGAAAAAATTCAACCACCAAACTGTTGGATTACCCTAGGGATTACACCTATATCGGATATATGGGTGGACAACTCCCCAAAAACATATACTGAGCTCAAGGCACAATATAACTTGCCAAGGTCACAATGGCTGGTGTATATGCAAGTCAGGAGTGCAATAAAACAACGGGACAGAAGCAAACCTATCACGTTAGCTCCATCACTACTACTGGAGAATCTAGTGAAACCTAAGGCAGAAAGGTGTGTTATCCAACCTGTATAGGAGGCTAGTAAAATCCAATACAGCCAGCAACATCAAGAGTAGAGAGGACTGGGAAAATGACCTGGGGTATATAACGGACACCCAATGGGCTGAGGCAATACAGGCTCCTACACATATATCCATTAGTTATAAAGACAGAATACTACAATTATATATGGTTCACAGGGCATAGCTCACCAGAGAGAAGTTAAATAAGATGTACCCCAGTGTATCACCAACATGTCTTAGATGTGGGGCTCTAAAAGCCGATCTGTTGCACATAGGGTTGCCACCTTTTCTAGGAAAAAAATACCGGCCTTCATATATATTAGGGACAGCACCCTAAAGGAGGCTTGTGGCTAAAGCTCTATTTCATGCCAGGCGCCTAATAACTAGCAATTGGAAAAACGGCTCAACCACAGCTGTCACAGAGTGGCATTGGGCAGTTACAGACACCATTAACAAAGAGAGAATTGTCCTAGTTAGGAAAGGGTTAATTGATGAAGGGTGGGAGAGCTGGCAAACCTGGCAGGACACGGCACTATATAATGCACAATCCAGCTCTGTCTGTAGGCAGCACCCCAATACACAACACCTGGCACCCCCCCATTTCCTTGTATTGTTACATTTTCATATTATGGGGGGAGCAGAAGGCCGCTGTATATATACTGTGTGCCCCCATAGGGAATGGTGTAAGGATATCCAAGGGAAATACATTCTTTGACCCCCCCAGGGTTCCATCAGATTGCCCAGAAAAAGGTGTCCTACGTCTGTGGGTGACGTACCCCATTGTCGGCTTGCCCAGTGCTAAAACCCCTGTACCAGATGCAGGCAGAGTGGATCCCCTGGGTGCAGCTGGTCAATGAGTAGCATGGCGTCACCTGCACCGTGCCTTGGTAAGCTGGGTGGGATTCTGTCAGCTCTGCAGCGCAGAAAGCTGCTCATGGCCTCTGGGCTAGAGTGAAAGCCAGCAGGGCCTTAGTGGGTTTGCTCTCAGTTCTATGAAGGGATGAGACCTCTTCTCCCCCTAGGTATATCACGAAGACCAAGTTCACTTTGGGTCCCACAGAAGTTCTTTGAGGAACACAACTACTTTTGGGCTGGAGAGGTCGGACGTGATCATGTTTGAGCAGAGGATGCTGCCGAGCTCCCTCCCAGTGCGGGTTGACTAGCGCTAACGGGGGTATTTTTTTTTAAACAAAAATTACTGTTATCCCCAACCGGAATGCAGGCTCTATTAGCTCGCACCTTTGGTAGGAGATAACATTTTTACCTAACAGGTGCCCTTTAACTCCAGCACTGTAATATCCATCAGGCAGTGACCTTGGGTGATTATCACAAGAAACTGTAGTTAAGAAACAGTTGTGGGACTATAAAATGGGCATCTCTGATAGATATATAAATATATATATCCATATAGAAAGCTGAAGCACACTGGGATTTATCAAAATAAAACTTACTTTATTGGATCGACGTTTCGGTCCGCACAGGGATCTTTATCAAGACTCTATCTTGATAAAGGTCCCTGTGCGGACCAAAACATCGATCCAATCAATTAAGTTTTTATTTTGACAAATCCCAGTGTGCTTCAGCTTTCTATATGGATATACATTTTTTTCTCTGAATAGCACCTGGGTCCTTGCTCCAGTAAGTGTGTGCCACAGCCTTTATACATAATATATCTATATATATAGATATATAGATATATATATAGATATAGATATATATATATATATATATATATATACTGTTTCTCATAGTTACCAAATAACTATATGAGCTCTGCATTCTACCCAAAGCTAGGGAATGGGGGTGCCTTAAGGCTTTGGGTATGTTGGTGTGAGTAAGGTTTTGGTTCTTATTCATCCAGCAACCTCAATGGGAGGCAGAAACATACAACTGGGTGAAAACAGCATGAAGCTTTATTCACCAGTAGATCCTTCCAGAAGATTTAAGGGATCCATTCAGATTAGAAAGGGAGTTCCATCTTAAAGTAAGAAAATAGCTTATTAAAGTGTGAAGTTATGGGATTCTCTCTCCCTGAAGCAGCTGTTCTGGCACATATTATGCAGCTTCAAGAAAGGGTTGATTGACTTTTAGCAATGGGAGAAATACAAGGTTCAGATGGGGGTTTCACCTTCCTCTAGATCAGCCAGCAGGTAGGTAGGTATCATTTAGACAAAGAGACTGAATACTTACCTGCATCAAGAAACCGAAAAATGAAATTGGATGGTTGCTGTTTATTTCTAGACGTCAGTCTCAGTTCTTGATTAATCGTCTTCTTTCTCGCCGAGGATTATTGGGAAAATATGACTTTCTATGGAGACAATAAAACAGAGAAAAGACACTCATGAGCTGGACCCTGAATAGAATATAAAGCAGTTCCCTTTTTGTATCTCTCCCAAATTGTACTGCGCAACTGAACATGTTTGCTTCCATATAAATAACCAGAAATAACCAGTAACAGGTTTAATAGAATGAAGAAGCAGATTGGCAGAGTCCCTGCCACCTCAAGAGGCCCAGGAGAATAGCGGGCCAAAGGGAGTGAACCTCTAACAAAATAAGCTTAAGTATAGAACTGAATCATAATCCTTGCTCTGTGGATCATTTTAGTGGAAAAAATCCTTCCTATAGACATTGCCTTTTCTATTAATAACATTGGCATCAAATACCAACTTTATACTCCATAGCATTCCTCCAATAAACCCAACATACTGGCTCAAAAATACAAACTCTCATGAGAGCATGGGTTGGCTGGGCCCATAACGCTCTCACTCTTCAGGGGCATCACTATCCCCCAACCATATGAGGAAAAGGTTTACAAATCCTGTCAGACCCAACTGACACATTACACATTGTCCCTGGATCAACTTGTACTATGAGCTATCTTCCATAACCCTGTATTCCCTCACTTGCTAAAAAGCCACCCAACCCCTTCTTAAAGCTATCTAATGTATCAGCTTGTACCCACTGATTCAGGGAGAGAATTCCACATCCTTCACAGCTCTAACTGTAAAAACCCCTTCCGAATATTAAGGCGGAAACTCCTCTCTCTAATCTGAATGGGTGACCTTGCACCACCTACTGGTATATAAAGCATTATAGTCATTATTATATGATCCCCTATATATATTAATATATATATATATATATATATATATATATATATATATATATATATATATATATATATATATATATATATATATATAATATATATATATATATATATTAATATATATATATATATATATATATATACATACATAGTTATATCACCCCTTAAGTGAAGATCCCCAATTTTGGCCATTCTCTCCTCATAGCTACGATTTACATACCAGCTTAGTTGCCCTTCTGTACCCTCTCTAATTCAATAATATCCCGTTTGAGAACTGGAGATAAAAAACTAATACGGCAAATTCTAGATAGGAACCTCACCAGTGCTCTATACAGTGGAAGAATAACTCCCTCCTCCTCCTGCAAATCTATGCCCTTGCCCTTGCGTGCTCATAAGCAAGACAAGACTCTAGAGGAGAATGTGATACAGTGGCATTTACCTGCATATGTGGTTTATAAAACAAAATGAGCAAGGTAAATGAAAAACAGTGAGATTTTTATGTTTGTGGCATGCAGCTGGTATGTTCCCATGAGGACAACAGCTCCTTATATATATTCTAGCTCCAAGGATATGGATTAGTCAAAGATAACATAATTGAACACAAAAT